>NC_056746.1:383367703-383436253 GCF_019279795.1 Protopterus annectens
ACAAAGTTAATAATTGCATTTCTTCTGGGAAGCAAATACCTCATAAGGATTTTCATTCTTATTGTATTCCTTGCCTAGGCCCAGACCACGACGTCTCTTGTTGTCGGTTTTGTGCTAGGTTCAACAAACGTACAATGAAGCGTCGCGCAGATTTCGCCCGACATTATTTTGGCAGAAAATTTGACTATAGCATGTCGTCAGAGCAACCGATACCAGCAATGATGAAAAAACACAAGGATAAGGACAGGCAACCAAGGCCAAGACGAGATACTGAGGCCTCAGCAAGGCCTGCCGCTGGTTTTCCGGTTTTCAGCGAGGCGCCTACGCAGCCCCTGACTACCGCTGATTTAGAAATTCTGACTGCTTCCCAGACTGAATCAGCTGGGCCTCAGGAGCCAGTTCCATCTCACCTCTCGGACACCAACCCTGACGGTGATCCGGAGATTTTGGACAGGCCTTCGGTTTCTGAAGGTGTCTTCAAACTGACAGCTATTTCTATTAAGTCTTATGCTAAACTTAAAGCCCCCTTAAAAGTTAGGAAACCGGGTCCACAGGCCCCTATGCCTAAAAAGCAGATGCTCAAGATGGCTGAGGATTTAATTACCCTTATCAGGGGTTCCCAACCCCCTCCTGACAAAAGGCCTAGACTGGAGGAAGATTATCCTTCCTCTGACCAAGCATCCATTTCCTCCGCTAAGTCTGAGGACCAGGATTATTCCTTCCCTTCTTATGAAAACTCAGATGCTGAAGAGTCCATTCCCTCTGTCTCCCCCCCCCCCCCCCTGAAGGCTACTCTTTTGGGGAAACTTTACACACCATGGGGGAACACTTGCACTGGGAAGGCCAAGATTACTCTGACTCTAAGAAAAGACTCCGTGAGTTTCTTCTTCTTCCACAACATAGACCCCTTGCAATTCCTCCAGTTTTAGACATTTTGGATGATGTCTACACCGAATCTAGTCTAAACCCGGACTGCTTACCTCCTGCACCAGCTAAACCAGACAGATACTACCAAGTTTCTGATTCTCATAAGTTTCTATATAAAAGCCCTGTTGCAGACCCCAAAACCATTTCCCAGGGTCCCAAAGGGGTTAAGGCCTCTACTGCTAAGAATCCACTACCTTCTGAAAGAGATTCCAGAGCATTAGAATGATGGGGGAAGAAAGTATATACGTCTGCCACTTTGGCCATGAGGGCTTTAAACTGCCAATTCCACATGCTAAAATACCAGCAGTACTTGATCACACAATTAAAGCAGAAAGTGATACCTCAGACAGATCAACCTGATTTCAAATATTGCAGGATTTGCTGCATGCAGCAGAACAGGTGGGAAAGCATACCTTACAGTGTGGTTTTGATTCATTGGAAGCCTCATGTAGAGCAGCTGTCACAGGATCTGTAATTCGTAGACATGCTTGGCTAAAAGAGCAAGCCATACCAGTACATGTCAAAGCAAAGTTATTGGATGCTCCATTGCAGAAAGATGTGTTATTTGGTGTCAAAGTAGAGGAACTCTTAAAGAAAATGGAAGAAAAGGCAAAATCTATGCAGACAGTCAAAGTTTTTTACAGGTACAACCTCCTCGTTTCAGCAGAAACTGGCCATCAAAAAACTGGTCCTTTCCTGCATCAGACAGACCCCAAAGGGGTAGATACAGACGCCCAAGGGGCAGAGGCCTAGACAATGGCATACAACAACTCATAGGTGGAGACAAATATCTGAACCCTTCAGGAAACAAACACAATGACTTCCCTCTTCGCATGCCAAGCAAAATTGCCCTGGCAGCACCTTTGGGAGGAAGACTGGCTCTTTCTACAAAATTGGCGCATCATAACAAAGGACAAATGGGTTCTGGATATTATTACCCGATTCTACAGATTTCATTTTCACACTTTACCACGGATGAGAGGCATGCCAAATCTGCCTCCAAACCAATGGGCAGAGGCACAAATGCAAATTTCAGCTCTCATGGATATGAAAGCAATTCAAAAGCTACCTACAAAGGAGCAAGGTCAAGGTTTTTACTCAAGACTATTTCTAGTACCAAGAAAGGACAAAGCCTGGAGACCCATTTTAGACCTCTCAATTCTAAACACATACTTGGAGGTGTCCAAATTCAAAATGCTCACACTACAGCAGCTTCTTCCCATGCTGGGCAAGGAGTCTTGGCTGGTAACGCTGGACCTCAAAGAGGCATGCCTGCATGTCCCTATCAGACAAGATTGCAGAAGATGCATCAGATTTTTGGCAGGTACAACGCATTATCAATTCTCTGCATTGCCCTTTGGCTTATCTACTGCGCCCAGAGTATTTATGAAATGCCTGGCATCAGTAATTGCATACTGCAGACAACGAGGAATACAAATGTATCTATATCTGGACGACTGCCTGATCCAAGCGGACAGCAAGGACATTCTATTACAGCATCTGGCATTTGTAACAAAGCTGCTAAGTTGCCTTGGGTACACAGTAAAGAAAAAGAGGTCAAAGCTAATACCCTCACAAGAGATAAAATTCCTGGGTGCCAGCTTAAATACAACGGCCCAGATGGCTTACCTCACACCAGACAACAACTGACTCAATACTTCAAAAAGATGACAACTTTTACCCAGCTCACTGCAAGGAAAATCCTGCAGGCGTTGGAGTTCATGGCATCCTGCATTCAACTAGTTCCATATGCAAAGCTGCATATGAGGAAATTACAATGATACCTGAAAAGTGTATGGACTCAACACAGGCATAGCCTCGAAACAAGTATAACTCTCATTCCTTGCCTTCAAAAAGAGTTCCTATGGTGGGCTCAAGCATGTCAAATAAACAAGGGTCTTCCTTTTGTCTTACCTCCAGCAAACCAAACTATGACAACAGATTCTTCAGACTACGCCTGGGGCGCACACATGGCAGGACAGTGCATACAGGGCAAATGGTCTGCACAACAAATGCATTTACACATCAACCAAAAGGAGATGCTTTCAAGGACCTCTTGCATCCAGGACAACTACTAATAAGGACAGACAACACCACAGTTATGTGGTACATAAACAAACAGGGAGGAACACACTCCTACCCTTTATGCAGACAGGCAATGACCTTGTGGAACACAGCATTGACTTACCAAGTACAACTGCAAGCACAATTCCTGCCAGGAAAGGAAAACATATTGGCAGACGAATTAAGCAGAAATATGGCAGATCCGCACGAGTGGAGACTACACCCACAGGTATTTTCAATGATCACTCAAAGGTGGGGACGCCCAGACATAGATCTATTTGCCTCCCCCAACAATTGCCAACTACAGAAATTTTGCACAAGGACTTAATCCCTAGCCTGGAAAGTGGACGCCCTATCATTCAGTTGGACAGCATTGACAGTCTATGCCTTCCCACCACTACCTCTGTTGACCAAGGTATTACTGAAAGTCAGATCAGAGAGACCACAAATGATCCTCATTGCTCCGGACTGGTCACATCAGCACTGGTACCCATTACTAAGGGACTTGACTCACAGCCCTCCATGGATTTTACAGTCAGCTCAGGACTTTAAATTTAGCTGCATGGAGAATACCTTGAATTATCAATCAACACTTCTCTCAAAGGACGTCCTGAATGTCATTTTGGAGGCCAGGAGGCTCAGCACCAGAAAAACTTACTCGGACAAATGGAAAGGATTTTGTGCATGGCACCAGGCTAAAGCCCAAAATCCTGGGATACCAAACATTCCTCAAATACTGCAGTACTTAACTGAGATGCTACACCAAAGGCCTTTCTTTCTCATCCATTAAGATCCATGCTTCGGCCATTTCAGCTCAATATAATACGGATCCTCCCATATTCTCACATCCTTTACTAAGGCAGTTTCTCAGAGGGGCTAAGAATATAAGACCCCCCCCCCGCCAGCTTGGGACCTCAACTTCGTTTTAGAAAAATTAACACTGCCTCCTTTCGAACCATCCTTCTCAGCAGAACTACAATACTTGTCATGGAAAACAGCTCTGTTGCTGGCTATCACCTCAGCACGCAGGGTCTCAGAACTGCAGGCACTCATGGCAGTGGAATCTTTCATTATTTTCCATCAGGACAGAGTCTCTTTACGAACTAACCCTACCTTTATGCCAGAGGTAGTATCCAGTATGGCTTTGAATCAGACTATTCATTTACCCACCTTTTATCCAAACCCCCAGAATAAAGGCGAAAAACTCCTTCACTCTTTGGACATTCACAGACAGCTACGTTACTATTTGGATAAGACAAAGACCTTCAGAAAAACTGACCAACTCTTTGTATCCTATGCTGCAGGTTCACAAGGAAAGGCTATTTCAAAACAGACCATCTCCAAATGGATAGCACATTGAATCCGCTTTTGCTACTCGCACCATGGGAAAGCAGTGCCTGTTAATATTAGGTCCCATTCTACCAGGGCTACAGCAACCTCAGCAGCCTTTCTCAGGGGGGTTCCAACCACGGATATTCTGGAGGCAGCTACTTGGAGTTCAGTGCACACCTTTACCAAGCACTACCACCTTCCATTATACTCAAAAACTAGAGCTGGTTTTGCCACTGCAGTTCTGCAGGGCATCCTAGCTTCGCCTAACCCAGTTTAGTACCAGCCACCCATCCATAGCTTTGGGATTCAACCCAAGTGTGATGACTGCAGCAGTATAACATGATGAACATAGTACAGTTTTGTACCTACCATAAATGTAGATGTTAGAGTGTGTATACTGCTGCAGTCCAGGTTACCCTCCCACCATCCCCTCTACATACCAGGGTGTTACTTATAACTCCATGTACATCAATCAATTGGATGCATGTCTATATGGTGTATTTGCTAACAGCTAGTACTATTGTTTATCTACTAAGGTATTTTTGCATAATTATTTGGATTGCCTTCCTAGTTGGGGGCACCTGGCATCTGGGGCAAGACAAACTGAAGAAAATGGTGTCGGCTGCCTCTTTTATACCCGTGTCGCACTGACGTCAGGGAAGAAGCGACAACAACTGATGCCGGACCAAGACTTTGGGATTCGACTGACTGCGGGGACCGCCTGACGGCAGGATAACCCAAGTGTGATGACTGCAGCAGTATATACACTCGAACATCTACATTTATGGTAGGTACAAAACTGTACTTTCTCCATTAACACCTGAAGACCGTCACTGCCACTAAATGTGATAAAAGTAAAAAGCTTTGCATTAGGATCATCTCCTGGCTGTCCATGACATAAATTAGAAACATTCTTAACACTGTAAAACATATACCCTTCAAATGTGTAACGGTGAGGAACATGGAACATTCTTCATAATGAGGTCACCTGAAAGCTATGAATAACAGTAATGGTGTTTCTACCCATTAGTTTTTGCTTTGCCCTTGTTTATTGAGCAAAGTCGAGAGCTGTGGATGAGATGATATGCAGCAGCTGCCGTAACATTCTGAGAACTATACAAAAACACTAGTACAGTCCAGCGTGCTCCAGTATCGCTTTAAGTACAAGCAAGTGAAAATGTACTTGGTGTAGTGGCTCCTGTTAAGCTTAAACCGTTACTCTGGTGACCATTATAAAAAAAAAAAAAAAAAAAAAAGTAAAAATAACAAATAGCTGGCACAGTGTCTGTGGTGCTGACCTACTGGATGTGTATCACAGGAATAGAGTGGTTATAAATGTTATGCCATAGGGTTGCTAGATCTCCAGTTTAGCAAAAGGAATCCGCAAGTGAAACTGTAGCTAATCTGATTCTTTGCACAGCAGGCATAGTAAATGCATTAAGTATGACTGAAAGAGGTGGCTAGCTTGGCATAAAATGGAGGGGAGAAGAGAGGAGAGTAAGGCAAAGGATTTGTAGAGGTTATGGTGGTAAAAACAAAGCAGTGTGAGTGAAGTAATGTGAAATAACTGAATCTAGAACATGGGTTAGGGTAATGAATTACAGGATGTGTGCATGTTAATAGGAGTAGGAGGAGTAAAAGTAGCGAGATTTTTTCATTGGAAATTAGAGGAAAACTTGTGACGTAATTGGCTAAGTCAAGTAACCCTTCAAATGCAAGTCCACGTACTGCGTTGAGACTTAATGACCAGCTTAAATAATTGGAGGCAAACATCTTTATGTTCAGAGATGTTGGCGTTCCATTGTTTGACTACGTAAACCACGCAAGTTAAGTCTCTCTTTTGGTAGAATTGTATTTAAGGTAATGTGACACAACAGACGAGTAGTGTGTTAACAAATAGGTTATCTGTTCTCATCCAAAAAGTGGTTAGTAATTTTCTAGGTTTGGTAAAGTGAGTTTTCCTTGGAAGCAACCAACTGTCCAGAGATTAACAGCTGTCTGGTTTACTGTTGTACCAGACTTCTCATGGTGCTCAATACCTGTTATTCCAGTGAATGCCTACTCTGGATACAATTTCATAAGCAGTACCTAACCATCTTCAAAAAGCATGGTCAGCTTTAAGTCTATATCAGAAGCTTGAAAGCTAAGAGGGAACGCTCTTTTATCAAGCTGTAAACATCGAAACCACTAAATAGTGAAGCCACGGAACAGAGATGTTCTTCGTTCCACATTGCTGCAGTCCTTACTATTGGGGTAGTCCGCTGTCCAGTCGGCCCGAATACCAGAGTATATGGCTGACGTCGGTCAGGGCGCATTAGACTGACGTCAGTACGTCAGGGTACTAATGCGCATGACCGACGTCATATCCTCAGTCTTTTTTGCCGCATGGTCCGATGCAGAAGCAGTTTTGCGAGTGCAGGTTGGCGTTCTGAAATATTTCCGAAGCCGGAGTTTCAGACCGAATCAGAGTTGGCTAAGTACTCGCTGGGGAACATTTTGGTTTTTCTTGCCTCAGTATTTAACCGGATGTCAGAAAAAGTGAATAACTGTATTTCTTGTGGGAAACAGATACCTCATAGGGATTACCATACCTTGTGTATACCTTGTTTAGGGCCTGAGCACGACGTTGTTGGATGCCGCTCTTGTGCTAGGTTTAACAAACGCACTATTAAGAGACGGTTAGACTGTGCTAGGTTAGTGTTTGGGAAGCGTTGCAATTATAAAATGCCGTCGGATGCTCCGCCCGCTTCGCCCAAAAAGCGCAAGGACAAAACAGCGAAGCCTAGGGTTGATGAACCGGCAGTCCCAGACGTCGGTTCTTTAGAAGGCTCAGTGGAGCCAGAGGTTTTGCCAGGAGTTTCTTTGGAGTCTCAGGCAGAGACTTTACTGTTGCAGGATGTGCCTTCTCAGGAGGTAGGCCAGGCTGAGGGGGCTTCTCAGGTAACTGTTCTTCCCTCTCTTCCCAAGGTAATTAGAGCCTCTCCTTCTGTTTCCAAAACTTCTTTGAGAGGTAGGCCAAGTTTAGCTTCAGTGGGGGCTTCTCCTAGCACTTCAGGTTCTGTGCCTAAAAAACACATGCTTAAAATGGCAGAAGATTTAATTACTCTGATTAGAGGTTCTATGCCCCCTCCTGATAAGAGGCCTAGGGTGGAACCTGAGTTTGAGAGTTTTGAACAGGGTTCAGAGGCTTCTGAGTCTTCTGCGGAAGACTTGCAGGAGTATCCTCCTTATTCTGATTCTGATGTGGATGATTCCACTCCTACAGCTTCTCCTCCTGAGGATTTCTCATTTTCAGAGACTCTGCATTCCATGAGGGAGCACTTTAAATGGGAAGGCCAAGATTACTCTGATTCTAGGAAAAGGCGTAGGGAATTCTTGTTTTTACCCCAGCATAGGCCCTTAGCTATACCTCCTGTGTTGAATGTGGTAGAAGATGTTTTTGCAGAGGCTTCCCTGAACCCTGATTCCTTGCCTCCTGCTCCTGTTAAACCTGATAGGTACTATAGGGTGCCTGAAGCTCATAAGTATCCTTTTAAGAGTCCTAGGGCAGACCCGGAGACTGTTTCTCAGGGACCTAAAGGTGTTAAGGCCTCTGTTGTTAAAAACCCTGTTCCCACTGATAAAGAGGCAAGGGCTTTGGATAGATGGGGAAAGAAAGTGTATACTTCTTCCACTTTAGCCATGAGGGCGTTGAATTGTCAGTTTCACATGCTAAAATATCAAAATTATCTCCTTTCACAATTGAAATCTAAGGTGGATGCTTTGGCGGAAGGTATTGAGTGTAAAGAGTTGCTGGATTTAGTTCATGTGTCTGAACAAGTGGGTAAGCATTCTTTGCAATGTGGTTTTGATGCTGTACAGGCCTCCTCGAGGGTGGCTGCCACTAGTTCTGTTCTTCGCAGGCATGCCTGGTTGAGGGATCAGAATTTAGCTGAGCATGTTAAGACAAGAATTTTGGATGCTCCTTTACAGTCTGATGTGTTGTTTGGTTCGCCTGTGGAAGCAGTTTTAAAGAAAATGGAGGACAAAGCTAAGTCTATGCAAACTGTTAAAGATTTTTGCAGGTGCAGCCACCAAGTTTAGTAGAAATTGGCCTACTAAGGGATGGACATATCCTGCTTATGATTCCCAGTCTAGGGGTAGGTCTAGACGTGGTAGGGGCAGAGCTCAAGGTTCTTTTAGGCCTAGAACAGGGAGTTCACCTGCTCAGACTTCTGGTGAGGGCAGGGGTCAGTCCTTTCGTAAACAGACCCAATGACCTGCCTTTTCAGCTGCCAGTAGATTCTCGTCTGGCAGATCCCTTGGGAGGAAGACTGTCTCTTTTCAAAGAAAATTGGGATTTAATTACTCAAGACAGATGGGTGTTGGATATCATTCACCACGGTTACAGGTTTTATTTCCATACATTGCCCCCTTTCAAAGGCATGCCAGACGTTCCTCCTCCACAAAGGAAAGAGGCTCACAAGCACATTTCTCAGTTACTCCAAATAGGGGCCATTCAGCCAGTCCCTGTATCAGAAAGGGGCCTAGGATTTTATTCTCGCCTGTTCCTAGTACCAAAGAAGGGGAACACGTGGAGACCAATTTTGGATTTATCTATCCTCAACACTTATCTGGACATTCCCAAGTTCAAGATGTTGACGTTACAACAGCTTTTACCTCTGCTGGGCAAGGATCACTGGATGGTAACTTTAGATCTCAAGGAAGCTTACCTTCATGTGCCTATAAGACTAAGTTGCAGGAAGTATCTGCTTTTCGAGCTGGAAATTCTCATTATCAGTTCTCTGCATTGCCCTTTGGCTTATCTACTGCCCAGAGTATTCACAAAGGTTCTGGCTCCAGTGATAGCTTACTTCAGGCTACAAGGAATTCAAATCTATCCTTACTTGGACGACTGCCTGATTCTGGCTCAAGAAAAGGAAGACCTTCTACAGCATCTGGAACATGTTATAGCAGTGCTAAGATGCCTAGGGTATTCTGTGAACGAAATAAAGTCCAGTCTAGTACCCTCTCAAGACATGTGCTTTCTGGGTGTGAGACTGAATACAGCAGCCCAGATGGCCTTTTAACCCCGGACAAACAAAAGAGTCTATCACTTTACTTCCATCAACTATCTCATCAGTCCGTGCTGACTGCAAGGACAGTCCTTCAAGCATTAGGGTTCATGGCATCTTGTATTCTGGTGCTTCCCAATGCCAAACTGCATATGAGGAAGCTACAATGGTATCTCAAAATGTATGGACACAGCACTGCCAGGATTTGGACACTCATTCAAATAATACCTTGCCTTCAAAAGAATTTTTGTGGTGGGCTCAGGAATGTCACCTAAACAAGGGACTCTCTGTGACCCGCCAGAGGCGAGTCAGATTTTAACGACAGATGCCTCGGACATTGCTTGGGGAGCTCATCTAAATGGAAAGTGGATACAAGACAAGTGGCCTGCCAGACTACAGCATCTACATATCAACATGAAGGAGATGTTAGCAGTCCAGTTTGCATTAATGGCTTTCAAGGAGTTACTTCTTCCAGGGCAGGTGTTGATTCTAACAGACAACACAACTGTCATGTGGTACATCAACAAACAAGGGGAACACATTCTTATCCTCTATGCAGGCAAGCAATGATTTTATGGGAGATTGCGCTCAGCTTGCAACTAACTCTTCAGGCAAGGTTTCTGCCGGGAGCACAGAACTCCTTAGCAGATGTGTTAAGCAGACAAATCATGGATCCCCACGAGTGGAAACTGGATCTTCATGTATTTCAGAAATTGACAGTGTCATGGGGAACTCCAGACATAGATCTGTTCGCTTCTCCACTAAACCACCAGCTGCCAAAGTTTTGCACAAAGGGGTTTCATCACACAGCTTGGAAAGTGGATGCTCTGTCTTTCAGTTGGAAAAACCTTCATGTTTATGCCTTTCCACCTCTGCCTCTTCTTCCAAAGGTGCTATTAAAGGTCAGACAAGACAAGCCAAGGATGATTTTGATAGCTCCAGATTGGCCTCGCAACACTGGTACCCACTACTAAGGAGTCTGGTAAGGAAGCCTCCATGGCCTTTACCTTTGATTCCTCATCTGTTATCTCAGAAGGACGGTCATCTGATCAATGTCAAGCTTCACTCTCTTCATCTAACAGCCTGGCATATTCTGTGTTGAAACACAGCAGGTCTCAACTTCCTCAACAAGTTTTAAATGTGATTATGGAAGCTAGAAGACCTAGTACAAGGAAAGTGTACGCAGAAAAATGGAAGAGATTTTTATTTTGGAGTACAGCAAAGAATTTGGAGATTTCTGAGCCTAATTTGAGTGTGGCTCTTCAATATCTTACTGAGTTATTGGACAAAGGTTTGTCCTTCTCTTCCATTAAGATTCATGCTGCAGCAATTTCAGCTCACTATGATTGTGACCCACCTTTGTTTTCGCATCCTTTGTTCAAGCAGTTTCTTAGAGGGCAAAGAATATAAGACCCCAATGAGAGCTCCTACTCCTGCTTGGGATCTCAATTTTGTGTTGGAAAACTTACTCTACAACCTTTGAGCCTGCGGCTACTGCTGAATTGAAATACTTGTCATGGAAGACTGCTTTTCTGTTGGCTATTACTTCTGCAAGAAGGGTGTCTGAGTTGCAGGCCCTTATGGCAGTAGAGCCCTTTTGATTTTCCATAAGGATAGGGTATCATTACGTACTAATCCTTCCTTTATGCCTAAGGTGGTTTCTAGTGTGGCTTTAAACCAAACTATTCATTTGCCTACTTTTTATGCAGATCCCCAAAATAAAGGGGAAAAGATTTTGCACACTTTAGATGTACACAGGCAATTGCGTTATTATTTAAGCAGGACTAAGGATTTTAGGCAGTCTCAGCAGTTGTTTGTTTCTTTTGCTTTGAGTTCGCAGGGCAAGCCTGTGTCAAAACAAACTATTTCTAGGTGGATTGGGTTTTGCATTGCATTTTGTTATTCCCATCATGGCAAGGAGATTCCAGCTGGGATTAGGCCTCATTCCACTAGGGCTACTGCCACTTCAACAGCATTTCTAAGGGGGGTGGCAACTAAGGATATTTTGGAGGCAGCTACTTGGAGTTCAGTGCATACTTTTTCTAAGCATTATCACCTTCCTATTTACTCTAAGTCTAGGGCTGGTTTTGCCACAGCTGTTTTGCAAGGCATGTTGTCAGCTCCTACTTCTTTATAATTTGCCAGCCTCCCTTACCTCTGCTTTGGGATTCTACCCAATAGTAAGGACTGCAGCAATGTGGAACGAAGAACATAGTACAGTTTTGTACCTACCATAAATGTAGATGTTCGAGGATCCACATTGCTGCAGTCCAATTTACCCTCCCTCCTTCCCCTCTGTGTTTAGGGGTGGTTGTGTAGGTGAGGTTATATGCTGATATTTTTGTATATATTTTTGTATATGTTGTACATATTTTTGGTGCAGGTATTTTGGGCCTTGTCTTTTTAGGGTCTTCTGACATCTGGGGCAAGAAAAGACTGAGGATATGACGTCGGTCATGCGCATTAGTACCCTGACGTACTGACGTCAGTCTAATGCGCCCTGACCGACGTCAGCCATATACTCTGGTATTCGGGCCGACTGGACAGCGGACTACCCCAATAGTAAGGACTGCAGCAATGTGGATCCTCGAACATCTACATTTATGGTAGGTACAAAACTGTACTTTTTTTTCCCTCCAGGGAAAAAAATCACTGGGCCGTTTTCGGACTTGCCATTTCCTTCACTGTGGTATGATCGCTTAGTTGGTATATTTAAGTGGGGGGTGCACAGCCCCCCCACTTTGTTTGCATTTTTTTTTTTTTTTTTTTTTTGCGACTCCACCTTGGGAAAAATCGCTGTTCCGTGTCTTCGCTATTTAGTGGTTTTGACGTTTACAGCTCGATAAAGAGCGTTCACTCTTTAAGCTTTTGAGCTTGTAATAATAGACCCTTAGTTTTATTCTTGTGACAGTCTCTCCAAATAGCTGGCTAAATGGTAGATCATTAAAGCTACTTGTCCACCTTTTAACATCACCCAGTTTAAAAAAAAAAAAATGTATTGCAGGGGGACTTCAACCCTTACAAGTCCATTATTTAAATATTGACTTGCATTAAGTTGTACTAAAATTTAATTTGTTAAAATTCTGGTAGTTACTGCTTCACAGTTTTGTACTATGCCAGTGGTTTTGTGTAGGGAATTGCTGTCACCAGCACATACATTGACTGATTAAAAGTACATGCCATCAGCTTATTGTGAACCTTGGATTGTCAGTTTATACCATTTTCGACAAGTCTTCTGCCATTGGGGTTTCCTGGGTACATGTTTTCTGAGATAAAATAAGATTTACATTTAATGGATATATTACTATGATTTCAAATACCACCAATGTTAAAAGGGTCAAATATGCAAGTGGAGAATAGTTGCATGACCACCAAATCCTACACCAGTGCACTGTACGAACACCGGTTGAGATCCCTCATCAAATCCTCTAAAGCTAGCTATGAAAACAAAACTGTAGCAGATAGTAAAGACAACCACAAGGCCTTCTATAGTTATGTAAAGAATCTCCATGGCAATACCCAGATTTACTCTGAGCTACTGCACAATGGTACCTCCTATACCGAGCCAACAGATATTGCAAATATACTGGCGGATAGATTCAGTGCTAACCACCATATTGCCACTATGGTCAGAAAGCCTTTGTGTGGCACATCTCATTACTAAGGCTTTTGCATCCAGGAAGAAAGAGGTCAGTCTCCCTCTACTCCCAATCCCTCTGCACCACACTCTCCTGAGACCTCTAACTCATTACCACAATCAACAGAACATGCTGGAGGGACGTGTTCATAACCCAGAGACTGCCCATTCTATGGAATAGACTTCCCATATGTGTCAAGCAGAGCACCTCACTGGCCCTCTTCAAGAGAAATCTTGAGTGGGTGGGAAATAGAAAATTCATCCCGCGGATCACTCCAGTGGCTCTACTAAACAGAGGCAATAGGAACTAAGGTTGGGTGGCACGATGCCAGGGTAATCCTATGGACTGGGCTTGTGAAGGCTCCAGTGTCATTAGCCCAGTACACACCTATGTCCTTACATGCTGTAAAGAGCTGTATTGTACCTGAAGATTCGTGTTTTTTTTTTTTTTTTTTTTGTCATTGCAGCTAGTGCTTTATGATCATTCTGTTAATATGTTAATGTTTTTTTCTTGCTTTTCTGTAGCTGCTATTCCCCGTTCACGTCAGTCGCCCTGCTAGACAGCGGTTTAGGGAAGTAAATACTGTGGGAAGAAATAGCCAGGAAATTGTTATGGCTAGGCTTGTATAGGCCCTAGGGACGATAGTGTAGTACCAACCTATGAACCCAGTCTCCATTCTCAGTGGTTTTGGTATAAATGTTTTCCTAAATCTCAGAAAAAAATTAAAGCATAGAAAGTTAATGCTATTTGTCTGATAGGACATTTGGCATGATTGTAGCTTTCTTGTTATTGGATCTTTTTCCAATTACTGTTGTTTTAAATGGTGTATTTGTAAGACTTTATCAGCTTGTATAACATAAGGCAAATTGCTCATATAATTGTAAAGGATATTGTGTTACTTGTGTTCCATTATGCCTAGATGACCTGTGTAACTGCTACAACTTGTAAAAATAATACATATTTGAAAAGAAAAAAAAAATCAAAGCATGTAATTTGTAAAACCTCATCTGGCTTCTTTCTTGGGCTTCTCAAAGAATGCCTGAATTCAACATACTGGACATGTAAGTCAGTAGAATGGACACTGTAAAAGAGCAAAAGAGCAGAATGCATCTTTGTGGAAGGAACTAGCATCCACATTCTTCCCAATACCTAGGACAAGCTGTCATTAATTGTAATTTTCCTTTAATTTAGCATCCAGTTTGTCTACAGTAAAAATGAGATGTATCAGTTTGGAGCCCAACATGCACCATTACAACGAAGAGGTACCCCTCCTTCCTCTTCTGTGAGATCACTGGAAGGGGAAGGTGGTGGCAATGTTGTGGACAAGGAACCATGATTGTGCAGATACGAGTAAATAACTTCTGAATGTGATTATGGTGTAGTTCATCCTAAACCACAAGGGGAGAGAGTCCTCGCCCATTATACCTACTTGGGTAGCCTTATGAAAGCATACCCCTCTCCCAGGTCATGGTGGCTGCAAGGGAAGGGACTGAGACTTGAGCATCATATCTGGCTTATAATGCTTGTTTATTTATATTTGTTTACTGGGTTTGCAGTGATCAATACCGACCAATTTCAGACAGCACTCTGAAAAGGAATGCCCTGCAGAAGTATTCAGGTAGGCCTGAGTTGCAGATGCACATATTGTCAGTGAAGGTATTCATAAAATGCCTGTGAGGTAGCCACATGGCCCTCAGCTCAAGAGGTCATTCTGTTATATTTTTTTATAACAAAAATTAATGCAATCGCTCAGCCATCCAGGCAAATCTTAACACCCCATTTCCCGTTTTTTTAGATGGAATTGGTGAGCTGTATCAACTCCCCACTTTGTCATTTCAGTTCAACTCTCCAGACTTCTTTTGATGGTCATGCTGGGACATTGCAGTTGTCTTGTACATTCTATCCGTACCTTGGCTGGGCTCCTCCTCTTCTTCTGGCTTGTGTCTCTCTCAAACCTGATTTACCAAGTTGTAGTCTGTTTTTCTCCATGTGACCAAACCATCCTTACTCTGTTCTTAATCATCTTTACAGTTGGGGCTGCTTTGGTTTCAGCTCTGGTTGTTCTCATTTAATCTTTTGTCCTACAGTGAACATTTTACTATCCATCTGAGGCATTTCATCTTCATCACCTCAAGCTTTCTCCACTGGTCAGATTTCTGTGTCAAAGCACTGGTTGCATCACAGTTTTGCACACCTTAGTCTTCTTTTTTGACATTCTTCTGTCACATATAATCTCTAACACTTTTTCTACTAGTTTACTGCAGCACATCTGATGCTAGCTGTAATTTCCTCATTCATATTTCCCCTGTTCTCAACCACATATCCCAGATACTTAAAGCTGTTCATAGGTAGGTACTAGGCTATTGGCCCTAAGGCCTATGTAAGCCTAGCCAAAAAGGTACCCTGGCTTTTGTCACCCAAGAAAATTATTTACCTGTGCCCCTGTCAAGCTGTTCCACTGTTTCCCTCTTCTTTCTCTTCTTTCTCAGTGTTTAGCTTGTACTAATTCTCCGTTTTTCATCTCAGGTGCCATCAACTTTAGGAAATGTGTGGCTGGAATGCAAAGCTTTAGTTCAGCATCTGCTTGTAATTCCACATTGTCTGCCTGTGTCTCTTTCAGCATGTTTGCTGATGTAGTCCAGCACCAGATCAACAGGAGTAAGCCCTTAGCTGAACCTTTGCACACCTGCTGTCACTGGGAACCCCTTCAGAGTTCAAACCCTGATTGCACTTGTACATAGTTTGAATTATGTCCGCATTTCTAGGACTCAAAACTATTGTAAGAGAGCCAAAATTGGCATTCTGAGGCATTGTCATATGCTTCTTCCACATTTAGGAATGGCCAGTTGGACTTACTCATCTTCAGCTTATCCACTGTCTGTTTTACTACAAACGTCTTGTCTGTGGTACAGAATCCTGATCCTCGTCTGAACTGCTGATCTCCTTTACTACTGCACTGCATGTTCATTTTTCAGTCGTCCTTTCCAGAATTTTTGTGCAGTGACGTTAGCTTGACAAAGGTGTACTACCCACAGTTGTGTTGTCAGTATCCTTTGTTTTTGTACACTGGGTTTAGAATGCTTATTTTCCAGCCATCTGGGGTACCTGTTTCTACACCACAGAGAGTACTATCATGAGTCGTTTCTTCCTTAAGGCTACAGACCTCTTTATCGTATTTGTTCTGACTTCATTTGAGGCAGCTGCTTTTCCTGACTTTGGTTTTCTTAGTTCACTTCGTATTTTTACTTTGTATTCTTCTTTCTGCATAGGCTGTCCCCCAGTTAATTGTGGATGAAAAGGAGGATTGAAACCTGAACACCACGTCCAGCTTTTTAATATCTCACAAAGGTAGTCATGAGCTCCATGTATTCATTTTCCACTTAAATCTCATTAGCCAACTCTGTACTCAGAATAAGTTAGTTGAGACCACCTTCTCTTTGTGGACGACCACATGTGGAGAATCGGAATCAAATGTCTGAAGCTCAGAAATCCATCTTGCAGAAATATTGGTCCTCGGGGAAAATGTTTGCCGATCTGTGTGGAGGCTGGCAGAGTCGGCTTTTGGAGATTCCAATGAAAAAATAGGCCCTGTAACTGTTTGCTGATAAGAACGGCTCTCTCAGGGAAGGGTTTATAAACTTAGAGAAAATTTAGCACAGTTTTGAAAGTCCTGTAATTAGAGAAAACTGCCAAGTGGACTGTGGAAGCATAACTCAACCTACAGTCAAAAATGCAAGGTAATTCTCATAGTTAAAGAATAAGGTCCAAGACATTTGTGGGTACCTGTTCTACATAAGTACATCATTTCTGAGTAGTAACTTGATTACAAAGCTGTTTGTTGGGCTTAAAAGCTTTACCTGCTGTCGCTTAATTACTGCAAACAGTGTCTGAAGTTCTGTGAGACTATGTATTTACTGAAATTCTAGCCATTATTTCTGATACCAAGGGAATACCCCCACACACACACACACACACACACACACACTCCCAGCTGTTGGAGTGTTGCATCAAGTTAGTGAACTGTAATAGAGTTCTACAGCATAGACAGATGAGGTGTTAATTACAACTGTTGAGTACTTGGGTTTGATTAGTGGCATGTACCTTTGAGAGGTACGTTGGAACATGGGTGATGTATTGCAGTTTACTAAATAAGCTTATGTTGTATTTTATAGCTTCTCAGATTTTCAGATCAACAGTATTCGTTCATTAGGAGCTAACTGGTTATGCAAAGGTTTTTAATGGAGAGGTGTACAAACTTGCATGTAATTTTACTTTTTGTAGCAACCAGTTGAGAAACACGTCAGTAGTTCAGTACTGTTTGCCATCTTGTTTCTGTCTGGTGTGGTTTAGAGGAACTTGTTTGAGAAATGGAAAGCCTCCACTCTCTTCAGTGCTACTCAGGCAGTTTAACACACTTTAATTACCTGTGCACCAAATGAAACCATCTTAATAGTTTAGTGCTGTCTCATTTCCTTTGATTTTGGTTTGGTGGCTGAGCTGCAGTGAAGGGTGTGGTTGTCTTGTGGTTTCTGTGCAAGACTCTGGGGTTTTCCCTTGTTTGAAGGAGAAAACACACAAGTGACGTTTGATCAGTCTGTTTATTTGCATTCTGATTACACAGGATATGAAAAGGCTAGCTTTCCCTTCTGACTGTAACCTGAGCTTACTTCATTCGTATGTAAACACTGAATCAGCACACCCGTGTGAGCACTAGTCATGTGCCTTCATTGCTAATGCAAAATTTTTACTGTAGTACTCCAGCATTTTATAAAAGTTTTTAAGGGGAAGCCAGCATCTGTATTGTCTTCCAACTATGTTTTGTGTGACAGGAACCTGACAATATGAACTTTACATAGCTGTCAAAGCTCTTGGCATGTTTGGGCGTGTCCATTTGCAGTTGGTTTGAGTAAACCGTCGGTGAAACACTGCCTGCCTATTAAAAACAAATATGTTGCATTGTTTCTGTTTCCATTTCCATTGGAGACTGGGTATGTACACTTTCATTCTGAATCTGCTTAAGTTTTCTAAAGCTTAAAAAACACACCACTGCTTCATTTAGAGTGGTTGAACTAACAGAAGTTAAAAATCAATGTGTGACTCGGAACACCGACTGTGTCTTCATGTTGCATTGGATGATTGCCTCCTCTTCTAAATTACTTTATTGTTTAAGTTGCATAATCTTCAAGCTGCCAGTTCCTATGGCTAGAACACCAAAAAGGAAAAAAACTAAGGGTAATGCTGCTCAATGCCAGAAGTCTCAATCTCAAGATGCACGCACTCGAGGCCCTTCTCAATATGGAGAACATCGATGTCTGTGCTGTGACAGAAACCTGGTTCAAGGCTCCTGAGAGCACCCCAGCACTAACAGGTTTCACCTCATATCATGCGTTCCGGCCCCAAAATCCGGACAACACCAAGAAAGGAGGGGGGGTGTCCATATTCATAAAGGACACCCACACCTCAAGGTTGGTGGCAACGCATGATGCATCGGAGACCATCCAGGTGCAATTAACCATAGGCAAGACTGCTCTGCAATTTGTAGCATGTTACAGGCCACCCTCTCAAACTCAGGAACCTCACATGGCCTTCCTGAAAACATTGGAGGGATAAATGTATCTCCAAACACCATCATACTAGGTGACTTTAACTACCCTAATATAGACTGGGAACACTACTCAAGCCCGAACACTCTAACCCAAAGATTCCTGGAGTTCATAAACTCAAATGCCATGGAACAACTAGTCACCATCCCCACAAGAGGAGAAAACATACTTGATCTCATCATCACGAACATGGGATCAAAATGTTCAACACCGAAGTATACCCCTCACTGGTGAGATCAGATCATAAACTAATCTCGCTGGAGGTCCTCATCCCGCCCCACCTGAAACAAAAAGACCACAGTGAAAAACTTCTCAAAAGCCGATTTCACACTTCTAAAACTAGTGTGGTCTCCTTTAAGGCCCCTGAGCCAGTGGTAAACATTACTCAAACCGCTGAATCACTTACAAATGCCTTCTACCAGCACCTACAGGACTGCATGGATCAGGCAATCCCAAACAAAACTAAGACTCTCTGTACCAAAGGCAAGCGTCCAGTCTGGTGGACCCCAGCCATAAACAAGCTCTACAACAAAAGGAGGAAGCTACTACAAGATAGAGCAAAATCCTTGAAAGGTAAGACACCTTTGATCATTATAAGTAAAAAACTAAGAGCTCTCATAAAATCATCCAAGGTAAATTTTGAGAGAAAAATCGCCAAGGACTCTAAAGAGAATCATAAGGCCTTCTTTAGCTATGTTAGAAACCTAGGAGGAAACTCCCAGATATGCTCAGAATTAGTTCAAAATGATGTGAAAATTACTGAACCTACACACATTGCCAACATACTGGCTGACAGGTTCAGTGCAAACTTCTCCCCCCCCCAAAAGGAGAGATATCTATACCAGAGGATTGTAGCCCCCAAACATCTCCAACGCCCAGGTGAGAACTGCCCTCACTAAGGCAAAAACACAGCATCCATGGGACCGGATGGTGTCCCCGGCTGTGTGCTTCATGAACTCAATGAGGAATTAAACCCACAGTTAGGACAGCTGTTTAATCTTAGCCTCACCTCAGGATACGCACCCAAGGAGTGGCGACGGCGACTGTGGTCCCACTTCATAAGGGCGGTGCCTCCACAGACCCTGGAAATTACCGCCCCATTAGCTTGACAAGCCTTATCTGCAAAGCCATGGAGAGGATCATAATGGAACTCATAAATAAAGACATAGGGAACTTGCAGACTTTGGATCCAACTCAGTTTGGCTTTGTCAAAGGCAGATCCTGCCTCTTAAACTTGGTTGACTTTTTCGAGACAGTCACCAAGGCCATTGATGAGGGAAAGGCAGTCCATACAGCCTACCTCGACCTGGCAAAGGCCTTCACACAATACCCCACTCAGGTATCATCGAAAAACTCATCAGCTTGAATGTAAACCCATACATCACAAGATGGGTTGCAAACTGGCTAAGTGACAGAACCCACAGGGTCAGAGTTGCTGGAGCCATGTCAGACTCAAAGCCTGTCACAAGTGGTGTCCCACAGGGCTCAGTCCTGGGTCCACTCTTGTTCGGCATCTACTTTTCTGAAGTACAAGCAAACACAGGAGGGTTATGGCTGACAAAGTTTGCAGATGACTGCAAACTGGGCCATAGTCGAAAACACATCTGACACAGATATCCTCCAGAAGGGCCTCACAGAAATGGATAACTGGTGCCAGAGCCATGGCCTGAAGTTAAACGCCAAAAATGCATAGTCATACCCTTTGGGAAAAACAAGGCTACCCCTAGCTACCATATAGGTGGCAATCCACTGAGCACAGAAAAAGTCATCAGAGATCTGGGGACCCAGGTTGACAGTAGCCTTCGCTTGACACTCATGTTGCTAAAGTAGTTAGGAAAACCTTCTATATCACCCACCTGATCATGAAGGGATTCACATCTAGATCAAGGGAGGTCATCGCCCCTGTACTCATCACTTATTAGACCTATGATTGAGTACAATGCCCGCTCGGAATGTATCTGACCAGACACCTGCTGCAGCTTGAAAGGCCCCAAAAGTTCCTCACCAAAAGGATAAAGGGTCTCAAAAATATGTCTTATGCTGCCCGACTGAAAGAACTCCAGCTCTATTCAGTCTCATACCGCTTGCTCAGAGGTGACCTGTGCCTGACATATAAGGCCATGTCAAACCCAGATTTGATGAATATGCTTCACCTCAAAAATCTAGATCCCTCAGAACCACAAGGGCGGAGACTTAAACCTTGACACGGTTATAAATAGAACGTGCTGGAGGGACAGATTCATCACCCAGAGACTCCCTATGCTGTGGAACAAAATCCCGGTACATGTGAGGCAGAGCACCTCTCTGGTCTTGTTCAAGAGGAATCTTGACCAATGGATGGGAGATTGCAGATATACCCCAGGGATTACTTCAGCGTCACTGCTTGACAGAGGCACAGCAAAATGATAGGCATAGTTTTTATTCAAACTAAAGGGGTGGCGAAAGCCACATAACTATGGGCTAGGCTTATAAATGCCCTTGGGCAGATAGCCTAGTATGAACCTATGAACCTATGAACCTATGAGTGTAATTGTGCATACCCTTCTTTCCCATGATAAGCCATTCCTTCGTCTAGGAAAGGTGCAAAAGGAGAATGTGTGTGTGTGTTTTATATATATATAAATATGTTTTGTTTTCTTTATATATATATATATATATATATATATATATATATATATATATATATATATATATATAAATAACTAGCAAGAGCATAACTAGCAAGAGCTCCCTCTAATGAAAATTTGGTTAGCTAATTAGAGTTGCTGGTGTCTTTAGCGACCTTATGATTGTTCCTTTTGTCCCGTAACTATGCAGCAAACACATGTTTAGTATGTCCATTCTTTGCTCCCCCCCTTCCATATTGTTTATATAAGGGCACAAGCAAGCACACTTAATCGCAGTGCCTCACCTAAAATTGATAGTGTGATCTTTACTATAGAGTTGTACCTTAGATTGGTAAAGCTTTCCATTTCAGCCTTTAATTTTGCACTCTGCTCAAGCCCAATTTGCCTCGAGTATGTCCCTGTGCCTACTATAGGTCATTAGTCATGGGCAGCTTCCTTTTTGTTAATTTTTGCCTATGCAGCGTTGTGAGGTGAAGATCTGTACTGTAGAGGATCAGTCCATGCAGGTGCAATTGTGGGCATGTTTTCCATGATGCCAAGCCATTTCAACAGCTTCAGACCTGTGAGCACCTACAGTACTGGATCCAGATATAAACACGTGCCAAACTTGCACTAAACCCTCCAGGTACAGTCCACATATTGCTATGTAAACTGGTGTCTTTAATGTCAGTTTGTGATATTACATCACCTGATCTCCACCAGATGGTAGCTATGCAGAGACATTCCTCACCCTGGAAGGGCAAGTTTGCATCAGTCAGGTAACCATTCATTCCTACCTTTCACACACGATACACCATAGCCAAAACTGTGGTCATGTCTGAGTTACCTGAAAGCACAGTTTGGGTTAGCTCATCTTTTTCCACAGAGATTAACTTGTATTAACCATTTCCTTGATCATGTTCCTGTGCCTGAGCCTTTGAATGTATGTAGCAGTAAAACAAAAGGGGGCCATGTCAGAGTAAACAAGTCTTCCCATTTTCTGTATATTTGCTGGGATTTAGAGAAAGCCACTGTTGAGCTACCATGGTCATGTGTACAAGTTGAATGGTTGTCATCTTGTGTCTGAAATGACCGTGACTGTTTAAATAGTGAAGAACATTGTCTTGTGGATTTCAAAGCACTGTACTTCACTTCTTGGCTTGCTTCAGGAATGTTGAGCAAAAAGACCTGTAAAAGCCTACGGTGATTGTGAAGAACCTTCTACATAACATTTGAGGACATTAATTCCCCTCAAATTAAATACTTTGATGTCAAACTGCAATTCATTCAGATTAAATAGTTGGAAGAATAGGTTCAAATTGCAAGCAAGGAGTGAGTAGTCTGTGTTGTCTTGGAGTGGGATTTTGAAAAATAAAAAAATCTTTTGCATGGAGATCCTTCAACTTTGAAAGGTAGGTATGTCCCAAAGTGTTCATCTGAAGCTGCTAAATGGATCTTTCTAGTTTAAATTTGCCTTGTAAAAAGGCTTCCAGAAAGGCAGATGTACTTATTTAGATGAACATTCTTCTGATGTGAATAAATGTGTTTGACTGTGGTGGTACAATGTCACATGGTGCTTGGGCTCCCATCTGTATGTAGATGGAGAGTAGACTACTCCACAGGGTTTAAAGCACTAGGCAGTAGGGCTTTGTGTTTTAACTTCAGAATGCAGAACTGAAATAATTTTGTGGTTCACAGGATCAATATAAGTGGGCTAGTATCTATTCTTAAATGTAAAGTCTGTGCTTGGGCTTCATTTGTAAAACAGAACATTTGAGCTTTTTGAGCACTTTCCATCATGACCTGTCAAGACAAAGGTGATTTAAAAAGTGCTTTGGTAGCAGTACTAAATGCTTTTGATTGTAACCCAGGGAGAGCCCTCTGAATTTGGTGCAACATGTAAGATGTGGTAATGCAAACCCCCCCCCCCCTTTTTTGTGGTACTCTACATCTGTTTCCACGTATGGCCACTCTTGTCTATAACATCTCCTTTCTGGGGTGGGCTGAAATTGAAATGATGGTGTTCAGGCCTCATTCTGGTATGGAAGTGTACTGTGCGGAAGTACTGAAAAAGAAAACCTCAGTATAGCAGTCCCCATTGAGGTGTTTTGTGAAGTAACAAATTATAAAATATTAATCACATTTGTGTGTGGTGCAGAGGGCTTAATACGCCAGGGAAGGTCAGTATAAATGTATACATACTTGCTTCACTTGTCTGGGTTGAGTTTTCTCATTTAATTCATTTTTGTCTACCAGCGTAACAAGTGTCTGTGTGTTAATTTTAGCTTACCCTAGAGTACTACTTAGAATGGTGTCACAGCATTTTGTTTTCAATGCAGTCTGTCATCAGTAAGCTTTGTTGCAACTGAATTTGAGAGACATTTTCCACTAAGTGCATGCTACAGATTTCAGAAAGTGAGTCGTATAATATGTAAGCACTCGAACTTTGCCCCTTAAAACACAGAGGTATAAAAAATATTATACATAAATTACATCTCTTCTGATGCCTACCTGTCGTACGTACTCCTCTTTCCTGACCTCCTCAAATTCCTGCAAATTGATGGACAAAGAAAAGTACTTGGTTGTGTTAGAAAATGCTAGTCAAAGCTTTAGGTTAACTCTTTAATACCACCCGGACTTCAAGTTGAATAAAGACATCCTCAGACTTGTGCAGTGTTGGTCTCAAGTTGAAATCAAATGAATGTATAGCAGTCAGTGGTCTCGCTGTAAGTGCATTACAGTGCAACAATGGTGTACAAAATACTTAGGTTCATAGGTAGGTACTAGGCTATTGGCCCTAGGGCCAATATAAGCCTAGCCAAAAACGTATCCTGGCTTTCGCCACCCAAGAAAATAATTTTCCTGTGCTCTTGTCGAGCAGAGCCAGAGAAGTGATCCCCGGGGTTAATTTCCTGTTTACCATCCAATCATCAAGATTTTTCTTGGAGTGCTAATGAGGAGCTTTGTTTGATATAGATAGGTAGTTTGTTCCAGAGTATGGGAAGTCTCTGGGACAGGAATCTATCCCTCCAGCATGGTCTGTTTATTGTGGTGACAAGGTTTAGGTCCCTAGAAAGTGTAGCTCGGAGGGATTGGTATTTCTTTACTTTGAGCATGTCCAACAGCTCTGGGTTTGACATAGCTTTGTATGTTAGGCAGCGATCAACTCTGAGTAGACAATATGCGACAGAGTAAAGCTGGAGTTTTTTGAGATGGTCTGCGTAGGGGATCTGTTTGAGGCCGGTAATCCTCTTTGTGAGGTATTTCTGCGGCCTTTCCAGTTGTAGATGTCTTGAGAGGTACATACCAAAAGGGGCATTGTATTCTATAATGGGTCTAATGATTGATGAGTAGAGGGGAACAATTACCTCTTTTTTTTCCTGGATGAGAAACCTTTTGTGATGGTGTGCCACGTAGAAGGATTTCTGACTACTGTGGTGATGTGATTTTCAAAGGAGAGACTACTGTCTACCTGTGTCCCAAGGTCTTTTATCATACTTGCAGTGTTAAGTAGACTACCGCCTATGTGGTAGTTTATGGGTGCAGAGTTTTTACCAAAAGGGATGACAATGCACTTTTTTGGCATTGAGCTTGAGGCCATGGCTTTGACACCAGGCATCTTTCTCAGTGAGGCCCTTTTGTAGGATATCCACATCGTTGAGAGTTTCGATTATCTGTGAACTTTGTTAGCCAAACACCTTCTGTGTTAGCCTGTACTTCAGGGAATTAGATACCAAACAGGAGAGGACCCAGGACTAAACCATGTGGTTCTCCACTTGTCACTGGTCTGAAGTCCAGATTTGGAGTCTGCTACTTTCACAGTGTGGGTTCTGTCAGTGAGCCAATTGGCAGCCCATCTTGTGACACAGGGATTTATACCTAGTTTAGTGAGTTTATCTATAATTCCAGAGTGGGGGATGGTGTTGAAAGCCTTGGCGAGATCTAGTTAGGCTGTGTGAACTGCCTTAGCCTCACCTACAGCTTTGGTGACTGCTTCAAAGAAGTCTGTCGGGTTTAGGAGACATTATCTGCCTTTTACAAACCCGAACTGGGTGGGGTCCAGAGTTTGGAGATTATCGATGTCTTTGTGTACAAGTTCCATGATGATATGGTCCATGGCTTTGCAGACCAGGCTAATCGGGCTTAATGGGGCGGTAGTCCCCGAGTTCCGTGGTGGATCCGTCTTTGTGGAGTGGGATAACTGTCGCTGTGCACCATTCAATGGGCACAAAGCCTGAGGTGAGGCTGTGATTGAGCATGGTACTTAGTTGGGGTGCCAGTTTATTTTTTTTAGTTTGTGTAGAATGCAGCCTGGGATGTTGTCGGGTCCCATGGATGCAGTGTACCTGGCTTTGGAGAGTGTGGTCTTTACACCTGTGCAGCTGTAATTACAGGAACATATACAGGAACTTTGCATTCTTCCAGTATTGAGATGGGCCCTTTAGGGAGTGAGGGAGGGGGGGGGGGGTAAAGTTAGCACTGAACCTATCTGCCAGGATGTTGGCAATATCAGTTGGTTGTGTATATTTAGTGCCATTGTGCTGTAACTCGGAGCAAATCTGAGTGTTGCCAGTGAGATTCTTGACATAGCTATAGAATGCTTTGTGGTTGTCTTTAGAAACAGTGGTGATTTTGTTTTCGTAACTAGCTTTGGATGATTTTATGAGGGATCTCAGCTTCTTACTGAGGCTGACCAGTGAGTCCAATCATGGGATTTTACTCTCTTTTGCAGCAGTTTCTTTCTTCTGTTGTAGAGTTTTGTTTATGGCAGGGGACCACCAGATTGGCTTCCTTTTGTTGGAGGATAGCATCTTGGTTCTGTTAGGGATAGCATGATCCATGCACTCCTGTAAGTGCTTATAAAGTGCATTTGTGTAGGATTCAGCAGTCGTGCCTCTATTGATGTTCGTGTTCTACTGCTGCAGTCATCACACTTGGGTTATCCTGCCATCAGGCGGTCCCGCAGTCGGCCGAATCCCAAAGTCTTTGTCCAGTGTCGGTTGTCGTCGCTTCTTCCCTGACGTCAGAGCTACAGGGGGATAAGAGGCAGCCGACGCCATTTTCTTCAGTCTTTCTTGCCGCACTGTGCCCGAAGCAGAAGCAGTTTGCAAATGCCAGTCGGCTAGCTCCTGAGATTTTCGAATCTAATTTCAGCCCGAAGTCTTCTCTAAAGCTAAGTACCCCGTTGGGGAAAATTTACCCCGTTGGGGAAACTTTTCTTGCCTCAGACCAATGTCAGACAAAGTTAATTGCATTTTTTTGTGGGAAGCAAATACCTCATAAGGATTTTCATTCTTATTGTATTCCTTGCCTAGGCCCAGACCACAACGTCTCTGGTTGTCGGTTTTGTGCTAGATTCAACAAACGTACAATCAAGCGTCGGACAGATTTCGCCGGACATTATTTTGGCAGAAAATTTAATTATAGCATGTCGTCGGAGCAACCGACATCAGCAATGATTAAAAAACGCAAGGATAAGGACAGGCAACCAAGGCCAAGACCAGATACCAAGGCCTCAGCAAGGCCTGCCGCCGGTTCTCCGGTTTTCAGCGAGGCGCCTACGCATCCCCTGACTACCACAGATTTAGAAATTCTGACTGCCTCCCAGACTGAATCAGTTGGGCCTCAGGAGCCGGTTCCATCTCACCCCTCGGACGCCAACCCTGACGGTGATCCAGAGATTTTGGACAGGCCTTCGGTTTCTGAAGGTGTCTTCAAACCGAAAACTATCTCCAAGTCTTATGCTAAACTTAAAGCCCCCTTAAAAGTTAGGAAACAGGGTCCACAGTCGCCCCCCCACAGGCCCCTATGCCTAAAAAACAGATACTTAAGATGGCTGAGGATTTAATTACCCTTATCAGGGGTTCACAACCCTCTCCTGACAAAAGGCCTAGACTGGAGGAAGATTATCCTTCCTCTGACCAAGCGTCCATTTCCTCAGCTAACTCTGAGGACCAGGATTATTCCTTCCCTCCTTATGAAGACTCAGATGCTGAAGAGTCCATTTCCTCTGTCCCCCCCCCTGAAGACTACTCTTTTGGGGAAACTTTACACACCATGAAGGAACACTTCCACTGAGAAGGCCAAGATTACTCTGACTCTAAGAAAAGACTCTGTGCGTTTCTTCTTCTCCCACAGCATAGACCCCTTGCAATTCCTCCAGTTTTAGACATTTTGGATGATGTTTACACCGAATCTAGTCTAAACCCAGATTCCTTACCTCCTGCACCAGCTAAACCAGACAGATACTACCGAGTTCCTGATTCTCATAATTTTGTATATAAAAGCCCTGTTGCAGACCCCGAAACCATTTCCCAGGGTCCCAAAGGGGTTAAGGCCTCTACTGCTAAGAATCCACTACCTTCTGAAAGAGATTCCAGAGCATTAGAAAGATGGAGGAAGAAAGTGTATACGTCTGCCACTTTGGCCATGAGGGCCTTAAACTGCCAATTCCACATGCTAAAATACCAGCAGTACTTGATTACACAGTTAAAGCAGAAAATGATCCCTCAGACAGATCAACCTGATTTCAAAGAGATGCAGGATTTGCTGCATGCAGCAGAACAGGTGGGAAAGCATACCTTACAGTGTGGTTTTGATTCATTGGAAGCCTCATGTTAGAGCAGCTGTCACAGGATCTGTAATACGTAGACATGCTTGGCTAAAAGAGCAAGCCTTACCAGAACATGTCAAAGCAAAGTTATTGGATGCTCCATTGCAGAAAGATGTGTTATTTGGTGTCAAAGCAGAGGAAGTTTTAAAGAAAATGGAAGAAAAGGCAAAATCTATGCAGACAGTTAAAGATTTTTTACAGGTACAACCTCCTCGTTTCACAACCTCCTCGTTTCAGCAGAAACTGGCCATCAAAAAACTGGTCCTTTCCTGCATCAGACAGACCCCAAAGGGGTAGGTACAGACGCCCAAGGGGCAGAGGCCAGCCACAAGGTTCTTTCTGGCCTAGAGAATGGCATACAACAACTCAGAGGTGGAGACGAAAGATCTCAACCCTTCAGGAAACAAACACAGTGACTTCCCTCTTCGTCTGCCAAGCAAAATTGCCCTGGCAGCACCTTTGGGAGGAAAACTGGCTCTATTTCCACAAAATTGGCGCATCATAACAAAGGACAAATGGGTTCTGGATATTATTACTCGAGGCTACAGATTTCATTTTCACACTTTACCACGGATGAGAGGCATGTCAAATCTGCCTCCAAACCAATGGGCAGAGACACAAACGCAATTTCAGCTCTCATGGATATGAAAGCAATTCAAAAGGTACCTACAAAGGAGCAAGGTCAAGGTTTTTACTCAAGACTATTTCTAGTACCAAGAAAGGACAAAGCCTGGAGACCCATTTTAGACCTCTCAATTCTAAACACTTACCTGGAGGTACCCAAATTCAAAATGCTCACATTACAGCAGCTTCTTCCCATGCTGGGCAAGGAGTCTTGGCTGGTAACGTTGGACCTCAAAGAGGCATACCTGCATGTCCCTATCAGACAAGATTGCAGAAGATACCTCAGATTTTTGGCAGGTACAACGCATTATCAATTCTCTGCATTGCCCTTTGGCTTATTTACTGCGCCCAGAGTATTTACGAAACGCCTGGCATCAGTAATTGTATACTGCAGACAACGTGGCAAATTTATCCATATCTGGACGATTGCCTGATCCAAGCGGACAGCAAGGCCATCTATTACAGCATCTGGCATTTGTAACAAAGCTGCTAAGTTGCCTAGGGTACACAGTAAACAAAAAGAAGTCAAAGCTAATACCCTCACAAGACATAATAATCCTGGGTGCCAGCTTAAATACAATGGCCCAGATGGCTTATCTCACGCCAGACAAACAAAAACAACTGACTCAATACTTCAAAAAGATGGCAACTTTTACCCAGCTCACTGCAAGGAAAATCCTGCAGGCATTGGGGTTCATGGCATCCTGCATTCAACTAATTCCACATGCAAAGCTGCATATGAGGAAATTACAATGGTACCTGAAGAGTGTATGGACTCAACACAGGCACAGCCTCGAAACAAGTATACCTCTCATTCCCTGCCTTCAAAAAGAGTTCCTATTGTGGGCTCAAGCATGTCAAATAAACAAGGGTCTTCCTTTTGTCTTACCTCCAGCAAACCAAACTATGACAACAGATTCTTCAGACTACGCCTGGGGAGCACACATGGCAGGACAGTGCATACAGAGCAAATGGACCGCAAAACAAATGCATCTACACCTCAACCAAAAGGAGATGCTAGCTGTGCAAAATGCGCTGACAGCCTTCAAGGACCTCTTGCATCCAGGACAACTACTAAGGACAGACAACACCACAGTTATGTGGTACATAAACAAACAGGGAGGAACACACTCCTACCCTTTATGCAGACAGGCAATGACCTTGTGGAACACAGCATTGACTTTCCAAGTACAACTGCATGCACAATTCCTGCCAGGAAAGGAAAACATATTGGCAGACGAATTAAGCAGAAATTTGGCAGATCCTCACGAGTGGAGACTACACCCACAACTATTTTCAATGATAACTCAAAGGTGGGGACGCCCAGACATAGATCTATTTGCCTCGCCCAACAATTGCCAACTACAGAAATTTTGCACAAGGACTTATCATTCCCTAGCCTGGAAAGTGGACGCCCTATCATTCAGTTGGACAGCACTGACCGTCTATGCCTTCCCACCACTACCTCTCTTGACCCAAGGTATTACTGAAAGATCAGAGAGACCTCAAATGATCCTCATTGCTCCGGACTGGCCACGTCAGCACTGGTACCCATTACTAAGGACCTTGACTCACAGCCCTCCATGGATCTTGTCTCAATTCCCACTTCTGTTGACTCGGCAAAACTCTCCGATCCTTCACAGTCAGCTCAGGACTTTAAATTTAGCTGCATGGAGAATACCTTGAATTACCAATCAACACTTCTCTTAAAGGACGTCCTGAATGTCATTTTGGAGGAAAGGAGGCCCAGCACCAGAAAAACTTACTCAGACAAATGGAAAAGATTTTGTGCATGGAACCAGGCTAAAGGCCAAAATCCTTGGATACCAAACATTCCTCAAATACTGCAATACTTAACTGAGATGCTACACAAAGGCCTTTCTTTCTCATCCATTAAGATCCATGCTTCGGCCATTTCAGCTCAGTATAATACGGATCCTCCCATATTCTCACACCCTTTACTAAGGCAGTTTCTCAGAGGGGCTAAGAATATAAGACCCCCCCAGAAAACCCCCAATGCCAGCTTGGGACCTCAACTTCGTTTTAGAAAAATTAACACTGCCTCCTTTCAAACCAGCCTTTTCAGCAGAACTACAATACTTGTCATGGAAAACAGCTCTGTTGCTGGCTATCACCTCAGCACGCAGGGTCTCAGAACTACAGGCACTCATTGCAGTGGAACCTTTCATCATTTTCCATCAGGACAGAGTCTCTTTACGAACTAACCCTACCTTTATGCCAAAGGTAGTATCCAGTGTGGCTTTGAATCAGACCATTCATTTACCCACCTTTTATCCAAACCCCCAGAATAAAGGAGAAAGACTCCTTCACTCTTTGGACATTCACAGACAGCTACGTTACTATTTGGATAAGATAAAGGCCTTCAGAAAAACTGATCAACTCTTTGTATCCTATGCTGCAGGTTCACAAGGAAAGGCTATTTCAAAACAGACCATCTCCAAATGGATAGCACATTGTGTCCGCTTTTGCTACTCGCACCATGGGAAAGCAGTGCCTGTTAATATTAGGTCCCATTCTACCAGGGCTACAGTAACCTCAGCAGCCTTTCTCAGGGGGGTTCCAACCAAGGACATTCTGGAGGCAGCTACTTGGAGTTCAGTGCACACCTTTACCAAGCACTATCACCTTCCATTATACTCAAAAACCAGAGCTGGTTTTGCCACTGCAGTTCTGCAGGGCATCCTAGCTTCACCTAACCCAGTTTATTACCAGCCACCCATCCATAGCTTTAGGTTTCAACCCAAGTGTGATGACTGCAGCAGTATAACACGATGAACATAGTACAGTTTTGTACCTACCATAAATGTAGATGTTCGAGTGTATATACTGCTGCAGTCCAGGTTACCCTCCCACCATCCCCTCTACATACCAGGGTGTTAGTTATAACTCCATGTACATCATTCTATTGGATGCATGCCTATATGGTGTATTTGCTAACGGCTAGTACTATTGTTTATCTACTAAGGTATTTTTGCATAGTTATTTGTATTGCCTTCCTAGTTGGGGGCACCTGACATCTGGGGCAAGAAAAACTGAAGAAAATGGCGTTGGCTGCCTCTTTATCCCCCTGTCGCTCTGACGTCAGGGAAGAAGCGACGACAACCGACGCCGGACCAAGACTTTGGGATTTGGCCGATTGCGGGACTGCCTGACAGCAGGATAACCCAAGTGTGATGACTGCAGCAGTATATACACTCTAACATCTACATTTATGGTAGGTACAAAACTATACTTTCATCTGCATGGGTTTTGTGAAGTTTGCCAATTCTGTCTTAAGAAGCGTGAAGCTGGCTTTCGAGAAGCTTTTTACGGTGGTTTCCCTAATGGGGGTGGGGGTGAGATGTGGATGTCTAGGGTGATTAGCTTGTGGTCAGATTTGACCAACAAGGAATTGACCTCGGGTGTGAACACTGGTCACCCATGTTGGTAATGACCCAGGTCTAGGATATTGCTGTCCCTGTTGGGGGTGTGGATAAGTTGATCCAAGGCATTGGAATTTATGAATTCCAATAAACGTTGAGCAAAAGAGTTGCTACATGAGTAGTTTTCCCAGTTAATGGTGGGGTAGTTGAAATTGCCCTTTATTAGGGTGTTAGGTTGTACCCTAATATTTTCTAGTGCATCAAGAAATGAGGAGTGGGAATCCTGGGGCTTGATGGAGGATCTATATCAAGCTACAATTTGGATTGCAGTCTTGCCCAGAGTTGGTTGCAGTTGGATAATCTCGGATGCATTATGGTGAGCAGCTAGCCTGTGTGGATATCATTACTGAATATGGGCACGCCTCTGCCTTTAGTGTTTCGGTCCAGGTTAGGTGGCCGAAAGGTGTGGTATGAATTATAGCCTGGTAATGCAGGGGTGCTCTTAGGAGCCTTGAACCAGGTGTCTGTCACTGCACAGATTTCGATGTTCTCCATTTTAAGGAGTGCCTCAAGTGAGTGCATTTTGAGGTTTGGACTTTTAGCATTGAGTAGCATTACCCACAGATTTTGCTTGCTTGTACCTGTTATGGTGGTGAATTTGTCATTTGAACTTTGCCTGAAAATGACACTATAGGGGTGACAAGAGCCTTAGCCAGTATCTGGAATCTCAGGGGTGACAGGTGCAAGCCGTCTCTGGCAAAGCATCGTGCTGTGTCGATCATGTCATCTCAGGCAGACAGATACTGGATCCCCTTAGAATGACACCAGAAGCTTAGCCAATTGTTGAAGTCTGTCATTTTGTCCTTGTACTGTGGTATCATTCTGGGTGATGGCAGGATGCTACTCAGGGCTAGGGTCATACCTGCCTGAGCTACAAGATTGGAGAGCTCCGCCATGTCTCTCTTCATGTAGTCCAGGGAGGTACATCTCAGGTCATTCACAACAACATGGACAATGACAGAGTCATATTTGTACTTGTGGAGTGGCCTGAGTGCGTGGGTTATGTGGCGGATCCTGGCACCCGACAGCTGACAGTAACTTTTTCCTTGTTTAGACTTGTCAGTGGTACATCAGTGTGCCTGACTATAGAGTCACCTATGACTAGAGTGTTGGGTACGTTGTTCATAGGTTGGTACTAGGCTATCGGCCCTATGGCCTATACAAGCCTAGCCATAACAATTTCCTGGCGATTTCTTCCCTCACTGTTTACTTCCCTGGACCCCTGTCTAGCAGGGCGACTGACGTGATCCCCGGGGTGAATTCCCTTTCTCCCATCCAATCATCAAGGTTCCTTTTGAAGAGGGCCAAAGAGGTGCTCTGCTTGATATGTATGGGCAGTCTATTCCAGAGTCTGGGGAGTCTCTGGGTCAGGAACCTATCCCTCCAGCATGTTTTGTTTATTGTGATGACAAGGTTTAGATCCCTGGAGCATGTGGCTCTGAGGGACTGGGATTTCCTTAAGTGTAGCATGTCCAACAGCTTTGAGTTTGACATGGCCTTGTATGTTAAGCAGAGATTGTCTCAGACTAGACGATATGCAAAAGAGTATAGCTGGAGTTTTTTAAGGCGGTCAGCATAGGGCATCTGCTTTAGGCCTGTGATTCTTTTACGGAGGTATTTCTGCGGCCTTTCCAGTTGTTGCAGATGTCTTGAGAGGTACATACCAAATGGGGAGTTGTATTCTATAATTGGTCTGAGGGATGATTACAGTGGGACAATAACCTCCTTTTTTCTAGATGAAAAGCCTTTAGTAATGAGGTGTGCCACATAGAAGGATTTCCTGACTGTTGTGGCGATGTGGTTATTGAAGGTGAGACCACTGTCCACCTGTGTCCCTGAGTCTCTTTATCACACTTTCAGTGTTTAGTGTACTGCCATCTATGTTGTAATTCACGGGTACATGTATTTTCCCAAAGGGGGTAACTGTACATTTCTTGGCATTGAGTTTGAGCCCATGGCTCTGGCATCAAGCATCTGTTTCTGTAAGGCCCTTTTGTAGAGTATCCACATCATTTGAGGATTCAATAATGGCTCCCAGTTTGCAGTCATCTGCGAACTTTGTTAGCCAGCGTCTCTTTGTTGGCCTGTACTTCAGAAAAGTAGATGTCAAACGAGAGGCCCGAGGACTGAACCCTGAGGTTCTCCACTTGTCTGGAACTGGATTTGGAGTCAGCTACTTTTACAGTGTGGGTTCTGTCAGTAAGCTAGTTGTTAGCCCATCGAGTGACGTAGGGATTAATGCCCAGCTTAGTAAGTTTAGCTATGATTCCAAAGTGGGGATGGTGTCAAAGGCCATGGCGAGGTCCAGATAGGCTGTGTGGACTGCCTTACCCTTATCCAGGGCACTGGAGACTGATTCGAAGAAGTCAGTCAGGTCCAGGAGACAAGACTGACCCTTCACGAACCCAAACTGGGTGGGGTCCAGTGTTTTAAGGTTGCCCATGTCTTTGTTCATAAGTTCCATGATAATACGTTCCATGGCCTTGGAGATCAGGCTCGTCAGACTGATGGGGTGGTAGTTCCCGGGATCCAAGGTGGATCCCCCCTTGTGGAGTGGGATAACTGTAGCTGTCCGCCACTCAGTGGGCACGAAGTCTGAGGTGAGGGTATGATTAAACATGACACTTAGGTGAGGTGCCAGTTCATTTTGTAGTTCATGTAGTACACCGCCCGTGATGTCATCATGGATGCTGTGTTCCCATCTTTGGAGAGTGCGTTTTTTTACCTGTGTGGCTGTTATTACTGGAATTTGGCAATCTTCTGGTACTGAGATGGGCCATTTAGGGGGGTGAGGGGGGGGTGAAGTTGGCACTGAATCGATCTGCCAGGATACTGGCAATATCCTTGGGATCAGTATATTTAATGCCATTCTGTTGTAGCTCAGATCAGATCTGAGCATTGCCATTTAGATTCTTGACATAGTTATAGATTGCCTTGTGGTTGTCTCTGGCAATTTTATTTTCGTAACTAGCTTTGGAGGATTTTGAGGGATCTCAGCTTCTTGCTGAGGCTGGTAAGGGAGTTTTTTGCATCCTGGAATTTTCCTCTTTTCTGCAACAATTTCGTCCTTTTGTCGTAAAGTTTGTTTATGGCAGGGGACCACCAGATTGGCCTCCTTTTTTTGGAGGAGCACATCTTGGTTCTATTTGGGATGGCATGATTCATGCATGAGTGGATGTGCTCGTACAGTGCCTTGGTGTAGGACTCAGCAGTTGAACTTTCAGTTCCCGTCTGCATGGGTGTCATGAAGTTTGTAACTTCTGACTTGAGTAGCATGAAGTTGGCTTTGGAGAAGTTTTTTATGGAGGTTTCCTTACTGTGGGGTGGGGGTGGGATGTGGATGTTAGTGTGATTAGCTTATGGTTTGACCTGACCAACGAGGGGGTGGCCATAGGTGTGGAGCATCGATCTCCCATGTTGGTAATGACCAGGTCTAGGATATTGGAGCCCCTGGTGGGACTATTAGTTGATCCAAGGCATTGGAATTTATGAATTCCAAGAACAGTTATGCCTTATGGGCTGTGGTTGGGTGGCCCACTGAGTTTGTGGGCTGTGTCATTTGGGTTGTGTTGGGGGTGGAGGCTGCTTGTGTTTCTGCTTTGGAGGGTTCTGTTGCTTGGGCAGATTTTTATTGAGAGCCTCCATAAATGTAGGTGTGTGTTTTGTGTTTCTTTGTGTGTGTTTTGGTGGTGTAGGTTTTGTGGGACTATGTGATGAGTGTGGTGTGGTGCAAGTGTTTACCCTTTCCTTTTGACTGTCTAGTCCGGTCTTGGGTGAAGAGAGCTGTGCTTACAGTTTGGCTATGTAAGTGCATCTCTCACAGGTTGAAGTGTTGGGTGATAGGAGGAGAGGGTTGCCTGTCTACATGAGGCAATTGCTGCATTGCCCCAAGATGCCCAGATTCATCAGGTAGGAAACACCGGAAGCTGACCCATAGACATGCCTGGATAGGTGCTTATTTATTAAGTACTAAAAACTGTTTTCCTCTAGACAAGTGAGGAAAGTTGAGTGCTGTAGTCATTTGTAGCTTATTTAGTGCTTACAGTGAGTTCTGAGCAAGTGCTGAGCTCAAAGAAACAGATTTGAGTGCTAAAACTAAAAAAAAAAAAAAAAAAAAAAAAAAAGGCTAGTTCTAAGGGACATTTTGAAGAGCAGACTTTATGGCCCCAGGAATATTTTAACCATAGCTAAGCGGCGATGCATAAAGTGTATTTTTTTTTTTTTTTTTAATAGTAGCAAATGAGCAAACTGATTTAACCAGTAAAAAAGCTAAAAACGGAGCCCCGTTCCAGCAGTCTTCCACTTGCGTGGAATTTTTTCATTGTGTAGTCCCCTGGTACTGCCCCGCCAGTGGTGTATAAAACATTGCATAGTATGCCACATGGATATAATTGAATTTAGTTGTAATGGGGTCCTTTATACATTCATGGCCTTTCTAAGGACTCCTTTATAAATAATGATGTTGGGTAAATGAACTTTGTCAGTCTTCCCAGAAAAGGGGGTGTCGCTGAGAGAGTATGCTGAGAGAAAAAAGTACAAAGATGAAGAAATACTTTAGCTGTAGAATTCTGTGATAGTGGCACCAGATAGGACAGATGGGTGAAGCCTTGGGGAGTCTGCTAGTTGTCCTGGCTAGGAGTGTGTTTTTTGCTGCCACAGAAACTACAGGCAGCCCACATTGTTTGCTGTACCCCTTTAGCTCCCTTCTTGCCATAGGGCAAATTAAGTAAAAGTTTTGTAGATGAAGAAGAAGTTGGATAAAGCAGCAGCTGCTACTAAAGTTGAAGTTGAGGCTGTATTGACACTCTGATGTCATAATCTCTGATTTGAAGTTATTCCTTAAGTAGTAGTGCATCCCAAACTGGACACTGGTTGCTACTTTCACCTCCAGGCTTTATCTATTCTAGCTGTTCCTCGGGTTGAGATTGAGTCTCTGACCATTGTTCTGAGGTAGACTGGTGCTTCATCAGCTGCAAATCAAGTACATTGGCTACATCATTAGACACCCTGTACTCAGATGGTAGCGGCCCAGATGCTGGTGAGTGGACGCAGTCACAGTGATGCCTTAGGGGATTTGTCCTTGCTACTGCTCAAGCAATTCTGCTTTTTTTGGTTGGGATTAAAAAAAAAAAAAAAAAACTACCCGCCCCATTAGAATCCTCAGCGTCAGATTGGGATGAGAAGCATCTAGCTTTTACTAAACAAATTTACTCCCCCTTCGGCTGTGATACCAGTTTTGTGGGTGCCCTTTCTTCTGGTTCCCCAGCTGGTGATTTTTTACCTCTGGGGAAATACTCTTTTAACATGATGAAAAAACACTTATAGTGTGAGGGGGTGGTGGTGGGAGGGGGAACTATTTCTTACCTCAAAAAGAGATATAATGGGTAAATAGACAGGGGCTGCTTCCTTTTCCCCTCTCATTCAGAGATATTTTACATTGGTTTCCTGTAGCCAGATTACCAGCCCCCTTGCTCCAGAGAAACCTTGCGTTTCTCCTGGGCATAGTAGAATACATCTTTATACAGAACCTTGTAGCAGGTCCAGCTCTTATCTGTAGTGCCCATTCTGAACACTATGTAATGACAAAGGGAGTAGAATTTTAGGTAAACTTGGTTTTAAAAGAACAAAGTGAGTACTTCTGCCACCATAGATGTTAGGAACTTGTGTACTGCAGTACTGGGGATATTCTGAACAAAACTGGGAAGAGAGGTGGTCCAGAGAATTTTGCAGCATATCTTAAAGTATCGCAAACTTTATCAAACTGATGAAGAAACAGGAAAACAAAATGTGGTTTGATATTGTGAATGCTTGCTTTGGGGTCTTTGACTACAGGACATGTTTTGCTAGGCATCCACTCCTCGACAAATGGTGATGAATTGGGAGCAGTTCTCAGTGTTGCACTAAAGAACAGTCTGTGGGATAACCTCTCCAAGATCTACAGCAGTTTAGAGAAGATTGGAAAATAATGCAGTTGACCTGAACAGCTATTCCATCCCCTAATTCATAAGCATTCAAGGAACTGCCCTTCTGAGGCTTGGCCCTTTTATATTAAACAAGCTGCGTGCGACCAGTATGTATGGTGTCGACATGCATGATTCCCCTCTCTACCACAGTAGCAACCTAGTACACTGACTGCTTATCAGATCCACTTGTAACTGCACTTTCCTTACATTCGGACATTATGGGGGACAAATTGTCAGACTGCAGTGGGCTTGACTGCCCTTAAATAGTAAGGGAAATTGTACCTACAGGTTCCATTCCTGCTACTTTTGTATACTAACATGTAACTGTACTGAGGTTGGTGTGGGTCAGAATAGGCGGGAATATTGCTAGTTATCCCAGCCTTGGACTTTATACATGTGCAAATAGGGTAATATATATACCAGCAGGGATGTGGTATCATTGTATATCCTTCTATTCAGTGTTCCAGTGTTCTTTGCATATGGGAAATCCTCCACCCAAGCGACCCGACATCCAGCCAGCATACAACAGCTTTTAGCTGTTACAGGTATGTGGGGCATTGCACATGTAGCCTAGGAAACATCAGCCATAAAAGGATGTCTGCACGTACAATCCTCAGAACTTTTCTGCAGCTATTTGGAATGCTTGACTCGTATGTCAGTCTGCTGCCAGCTTTCAGGCAAGTGCCCCATGGGGATTTTTCATTGCTGCTGCCCTCTCTATTTAGTTCATATCATCGAGGAAGTGCAAGTGCAGAAGGCAAGTTCCACATGAGGATAGCTACAGTCTTGGTCGTGATTTGGGCGTAAACAGAATAGACAATCATTCTTGCTCCATTTGTCAGTCCTTTGTCCCAAAGACATTGCAAACCTGACTTTCGGCTTTGTATCTTTAATTAGAGAATCAACAATTAAAATGATTAGCTAAGGACATTATGGGAGATTCTGTGGGGCCTTCGGCTGAGCCTATTTTGAAGCGGAAAATCAGTAAGCTTAGGCCTGAATCCTCTTCTGCTGCACCACTATTTGCCAATGTATCCCCTGAGGTTGGTGAAGACCTGGAGTTGCGTTCAGAGGTAGAGTCTGGTTCTTCAGGGGTTCCCACCTCGGAACCTGTTAAAGAATCTGACCTAGGCATGTCCTCAGAGGCAATGCAGATGCCCATTTTGGATGGGCAAGGGGGAACCACGACTTATAGTGCTAGAGGGGTCTAGGGACATACCTCTTGCTCCAGATAGGGAGCAGATCCTGGTGTCAGTCACTGAAGCCAGGCCTATGTCTGGTTCTTCCACTGGTCATCATGCAGAAATGCATGTTTAAAAAAAAAAAAAGCATTCTCAGGCCCCCTACTTCTCCACAGTCTGAGGTGGGATATATTATCTCCGGGGTTGATTAAGGTTTTGGTGGCTCTTCCACTGCTGTTTCTAGTCCCTCTCTCACTTTTTCTGATGTTCTTCGTGTTTCACTGTTGCAGTCATAACGTTTGGGATATCTGCTTGCAGGTAACCCTCAGTCAGCCTGATTAACAAAGTTTTGGGTCCTGCGTTGGTTGATGTCCCTTATCCCATGACGTCATGTCGTCAGGGGTATAAAACATGCAGCCGACGCCATTACATCAGTCTTTCTTGATGTGTGGTGCCCGAAGCAGAAGCCGTTCGCAAGTGCCGGTCGGCTGACTCCTGAAATTTTCTTCGAGTTTCAGAACCAAAGTCTTCCACTAAAGCTAAGTATCCCGTTGGGGAAACTTTTTCTTGCTCCTTACTGATGTCAGTAAAAGTTAATAATTGCATTACTTGTGAAAAGCAAATACCTCATAAAGATTTTCATTCGTACTGTATTCCTTGCCTAGGCCCTGACCACAACGTACCTTGCTAATCACCAAACAAGGCGAGCGTACTCTGAAAAGTCCAACAAATATTTAATGGCTGACAAATAATAAGAAATGCAGTTCAGATAACGATAGTCCAATACGCAATGGAATAACTGGCAACAAGTAAAGTTAAAATTTTAAAACAATCTGACAACAATAATCAGAGTCACAATGTAAAGCGCTTTTGTTAGGAAACGCTTCTAACGTCATCAGACAATGACATGTTGCCAGTTATTGGATTGCATATTGGACTATCGTTATCTGAACTGCATTTCTTATTTTTAGTCTCTACTCTAGTGGGGGAATTTCCTTATACCCTAAGGGAGCATTTCTTAGCGTTGTTACCTCACAGCAAGAGGTTCTCCCGTTCGATTCTCTGCTTGAGAGTGCCTTCTGTGTGGAGTCTGCATGTCCTCCCCGCGATTGGGTAGCGTTCGAAAGACATGCATGCGTAAATGGGCGTGCCTTCGTTGAAGATTGGGCGTCGAGCTGGCACCTCTGCATTTCATAAAAATGTATTGCCAATCATTAGTGGACCGGAGTTCCGCTGTGGCTACCCCTTACCGGGAAAAAGCCGAAAGACAAAAGGGAAAGCCAGGATTTTTCTGATTCAAAAATGAGGCTTAGGGATTTCTTACTCCTACCTCAGCATAGGCCTTTAGCTATTCCACCTGTACTAGACCTTGTTGATGATACTTCTTCGGAATCTAGTTTGGCCTCTGATTTCTTGCCTCCTGTTCCAAGAAAAACAGACAGATACTACAGGGTTCCTGAGTCGCATAAGTTTCTTTTTAAAAATCCTGTTGCGGACCCAGAGACTATTTCACAGGGCCCCCAGGGCATTAAGGCTTCTACTGCTAAAAATCCTACCCCTTCTAATAGACACTCCAGGGCGCTGGATAGATGGGGTAAGAAGGTTTACAGTTCTGCAGCCTTGGCCATTAGGGCTTTAAACTGCCATTTTCATATGTAAAGTATCAGCAGCATGTTATTGGATTGCTTAAACAGAAAAGGATGTTTATTCCTGACTGTGTGGAAAGTAAAGAATTACAGGATTTAATGCATTCTCCTGAAAAAGTTGGAAAACAAACTTTGCAGTGTGGTTTTGATTCATTAGAGGCCTCTTACAGGGCCGCTGTTACTGGGTCTGTGCTCAGAAGACATGCTTGGCTTAAGGAGCAATCTTTGCCTGATCATGTTGAAGCTAAATTGTTGGATGCACCCTTAAATCAGGACCGCCTGTTTGGCAACAAGGCTGAGGAAGTTCTTAAAAAGATGGAAGATAAAGCTAAATCTATGCAAACTGTTGAAGATTTCTTACAAGATCAGCCTCCTAGATTTAGTAGGCACTGGCCTTCTAAGAATTGGTTCTTTCCAGCCCCTTCCAAGTTTTCTCAAGCAAAACCCAGGCACAGCAAAAACCCCAGGATGTTCATCGTGTTACCCTGCTGCAGTCATCACACTTGGGGTTATCCTGCCGTCAGGCGGTCCCACAGTCGGCCTGAGTTCCAAAGTCTTTGTCCAGCGTCGGTTGCTGTCACTTCTTCCCTGACGTCAGTGCGCCAGGGGTATACAAGAGGCATCTGATGCCATTTTCTTAAGTTTTTCTTGCCTCGCGGTGCCCGAAGCAGTTCGCAAGTGCCGGTCGGCCGACACTGAGATTTTCGAATCGAATTTCAGTCCGAAGTCTTCAATAAAGCTAAGTACCCCGTTGGGGAACCTTTTCTTGCCTCAGTCCGATGTCAGAAAAAGTTAACAATTGCATTTCTTGTGGGAAGCAAATACCTCATAAGGACTTCCATTCTTATTGTATTCCTTTCCTAGGCCCAGACCACAACGTCACAGGTTGTCGGTTTTGTGCTAGGTTTAATAAACGATCTATCAAACGCCGTTTTGACTTCGCACAACATTACTTTGGTAGGAAATTTAATTATATCATACCGTCGGAGCAGCCGACTACCGGCATGCATAAAAAACGCAAGGATAAGGACAGGCAGCCTAGGAACAAGCCAAACTCAGAGGCCTCTGCTGGGCCTGTCGCCGGTTCTCCGGTTTTCAGTGAGGCGCCTACGCAGCCCCGGACGACCGCAGAATTGGAACACCAGACAGCTTTGGATTCTCAAGCGGAGTGTACTAGGCCGTCGCAGCCATCTTCATTAGGCCCTTCCGACACCAGAGCAGAAGGAGATCCCGGTGCAGTAGAAACACCTTCAGCTGCAGAAGGTGTCTTCAGACCAACTACACTCACCATTAAATCTTATGCTAAGCTTAAAACTCCATTAAAACAAAAAAAAAAACTGTACATCAGTCTCCAGTTCAAGGCCCCATGCCTAAGAAACAGATGCTTAAGATGGCTGAAGATTTACCCTAATCAGGGGTTCCCATTCCCCTCCAGATAAAAGACCAAGACAAGAGGAGGATTATGCTTCCTCTGACCAGGTTTCTATTTCTTCAGATTCTTCTGAGGAACAGGATTACGCTTTTCTCCCTTATGAAGACTCTGATGCTGAAGACTCTATTCCCTCAGCATCTCCCCCTGAAGACTACTCCTTTGGGGAAACTTTACATACCATGAGGGAACATTTTCCACTGGGAAGGCCAAGACTACTCTGATTCTAAGAAAAGGCTCCGAGAGTTCCTTCTACTACCCCAGCACAGACCGCTATCCCTCCAGTTTTAGACATTGTGGATGATGTTTACTTGGAGCCTAGTCTAGTCCAGACGCTCTACCTCCTGCTTCAGCCAAACCAGACAGATACTAGAGAGTACCTGACTCACACAAATTCCTTTATAAAAGTCCTGTGGCTGACAATTTCCCAGGGTCTCAAAGGGGCTAAAGCTTCTATGGCTAAAAATCCTGTGCCCTCTGAAAGGGATTCCAGAGCCCTAGATAGATGGGGAAAGAAGATATACACCTCAGCTACTCTGGCTATGAGAGCATTAAATTGTCAGTTTCACATGCTGAACTATCAGCAGTTCCTAATGACTCAATTAAAACAAAAAATGAACACACATTCTGAGCAGTCTGAATTCAAGGAAATGCAGGATCTGTTGCATGCAGCTGAACAGGTGGGCAAACATACTTTACAATGTGGATTTGATTCATTGGAAGCTTCCTGCAGAGCAACTGTTACTGGGTCTGTCATACATAGACATGCTTGGTTAAAAGAACAAACCCTACCTGATCATGTTAAAGCAAAATTATTGAATGCACCTTTACATCAGGATGTATTATTTGGTGTCAAAGCAGAAGAGGTTTTAAAGAAAATGGAGGATAAGGCAAAGTCTATGCAGACAGTCAAGGATTTTTTACAGGTACAACCCCCTCGCTTCAGCAGAAATTGGCCAACAAAAAACTGGTCCTTTCCAGCTTCTGACAGATCACAGAGGGGCAAATACAGATGCCCAAGGGGCAGAGGTCAGTCACAAGGCCCTTACAAACCTCACCAATGGGGTACTGCTACCCAGAAAGGAGGAGAAGACAGGCCCCAAGCTAGCAGAAGACAAACACAATGACTCAACCCTCAAGCTACCAAGCAACTCTCTTGACAGCTCCCTTGGGGGGAAAATTAGCACTTTTTGCAGACAACTGGCACATCATCACAAAAGACAAATGGGTCTTAAACATTGTCTCACAAGGATACAGATTCCACTTTCATACCTTGCCAAGGATAAAAGGAATGCCAAACCTGCCACCAAATCAATGGGCAGAGGCACAAAAACAAATTACAGCTCTCATGGACATGAGAGCCATTCAACAGGTACCTACACAGTAGCAAGGACAAGGATTTTACTCAAGACTCTTTCTAGTCCCAAGAAAGGACAAAGCATGGAGACTCATTCTGGATCTTTCAATTCTGAACACCTATCTGCAAGTACCAAAATTCAAGATGCTAACACTACAGCAGCTTCTTCCCATGCTGGGCAAGAATGCTTGGCTAGTGACGTTGGACCTCAAGGAGGCATACCTGCATATCCCTATCAGACAAAATTGCAGAAGATACCTCCGCTTCATTGCAGGTTCAACCCATTATCAATTCTCTGCACTGCCCTTTGGCTTATCTACTGCGCCCAGGGTCTTCACAAAATGCCTGGCACCAGTAATTGCATACTGCAGACAAAGAGGAATTCAAATATACCCATACCTGGACGACTACCTTATTCAAGCAGAAAGCAAGGACATTCTTTTAAAGCATCTGGCATTTGTCAAACACCTTCTAAGTTGCCTAGGGTACACAGTAAACGAAAAGAAGTCAAAACTAGTGCCCTCACAAAACATAATATTCCTGGGTGCCAGCTTGAATACAACAGCCCAGATGGCTTATCTCACGCCAGACAAGCAACAACAGCTGACTCAATACTTCAAAATAATGGCAACAAAGACCCAACTCCTTGCAAGAAAAATTCTGCAGGCCTTTGGGATTCATGGCATCTTGCATACTAATGCCATTTGCAAAACTGCATATGAGGAAATTATAATGGTACCTGAAAAGCGTATGGACTCACATAGCCACAGCTTGGAAACAATGATACCACTCATTCCCTGCCTTCAACAGGAGTTTCTATGGTGGGCACAGGCATGTCACCTCAACAAGGGTCAGCCTTTCACCTTACCCACAGCCAGGCAAACTATGACAACAGATGCATCGGACTATGCCTGGGGAGCACACATGGCAGGACAGTGCATTCAGGGCAAATGGACTACAGATCAAAGGCATCTGCATATCAATCAAAAAGAAATGCTAGCAGTACAGAATGCCCTAACAGCTTTCAAGGACCTCTTACACCCAGGACAAATAATAATAAAGACGGGCAATACCACAGTAATGTGGTACATAGACAAGCAAGGGGGCACACATTCCTACCCTCTATGCAGGCAAGCAATGACCCTGTGGAACACAGCACCGTCTTACCAAGTTCAACTACAAGCACAATTCCTGCCAGGAAAGAAAAACACATTGGCAGACGACCTAAGCAGAAACATCATGGATCCCCACGAGTGGAAACTAGATCCACAAGTATTTGCAATGATAACTCAAAAATGGGGACGCCCAGACATAGATCTGTTTGCCAACCCCCAAAACTACCAACTTCAAAAATTATGCACAAGACATTCCACCCACAAGCTTGGAAAGTGGACACCCTCTCATTCAGCTGGAAAACATTAACAGTGTATGCCTTTCCTCCACTGCCTTTTCTAGCAAAGGTACTGCTGAAAGTCAGATTAGAGAGGCCACAAATGATGCTCATTGTACCAGACTGGCCACGCCAGCACTGGTATCCAGTTCTAAGGAGAACATGGCCCACGGCCCACCATGGATTTTACCACAAATTCCTCACCTGCTCACCCAGAGAGACAATCAGATTCTACACAGCCAGCTCAAGACTTTAAACCTGGCTGCATGGCAAATTATCTAAACCACCAGCCAACACCTGTATCCAAAGCTGTTATGGATGTCATTCTGGAGGCCAAGAGGCCCAGCACCAGGAAAACCTATTCAGACAAATGGAAAAGATTTTGCGCCTGGAACCAGGCTAAAGGCCAAAATCCCCTTGATCCCAACATTCCTCAGATTCTACAATATTTAACTGAGATGTTGCACAAAGGACTTTCCTTTTCATCTATTAAGATCCACGCCTCAGCAATTTCAGCTCATTACAACACGGATCCTTCTTTATTTTCACATCCACTCCTAAGACAGTACCTCAGAGGGCTAAGAACATAAGACCGCCCAGGAGAGCACCAACACCTACTTGGGATCTCAACTTTGTTCTGGAAAAGCTTACACTGCCGCCCTTTGAACCAGCTTTTTCAGCTGATATAAAATTGCTTTCATGGAAAACTGCCCTGCTACTAGCAATAACTTCAGCTAGAAGAGTCTCAGAGCTGCAGGCACTAATGGCGGTGGAGCCTTTCCTCATTTTTCATCAAGACAGAGTCTCTCTACAAACTAACCCTTCCTTTATGCCAAAGGTAGTATCCAGTGTGGCTCTAAACCAAACCATTCATTTACCCACCTTTTATCCAAACCCCCAGAATAAAGGGGAAAGGCTCCTACACTCTTTGGACATTCACAGACAATTATGTTTCTACTTGGATAAAACAAAGGTTTTCAGAAAATCTGATCAGCTCTTTGTATCCTATGCTGCAGGATCTCAAGGAAATCCTACATCAAAACAGATCATTTCAAAATGGATAGGACATTGTATCCGTTTCTGCTACACACACCATGGGAAGCCTGTACCTGGTAACATTAGGCCTCATTCCACCAGGGCTACAGCAACATCAGCAGCCTTCCTCAGAGGGGTACCAACCAAGGATATCTTGGAAGCTGCAACTTGGAGTTCAGTGCACACCTTCACCAAGCACTACCACTTACCTCTATACTCAAACCAGAGCTGGCTTTGCCACTGCAGTTCTGCAGGGCCTACTAGCTTCTCCAAGCCCTGTTTAGTACCAACCGCCCAGCCTTAGCTTTGGGATTCAACCCAAGTGTGATGACTGCAGTAGTGTAACACGATGAACATAGTACAGTTTTGTACCTACCATGGATGTAGATGTTCGAGTGTTCACACTGCTGCAGTCCAGGTTACCCTCCCACCTTCCCCTCTTCTTACCTGGGTTTTACCTATAGCTCTCTGTTTATACAATCTCTAAGATGTATTTCTATATGGTGTATTTGCTTACAGCTGTAGCTATTGTTTTATACTTATGTAATTTACTTAGGATTATGTATTGCCTTCCTATTTGGGGGCACCTGACATCTGGGGCAAGAAAAACTGAAGAAGATGGCGTTGGCTGCCTCTTTTATACCCCTGTCGCACTGACATCAGGGAAGAAGTGACAGCAACGGACGCCGGACCAAGACTTTGGAACTCGGGCCGACTGCGGGACCTCCTGAAGGCAGATAACCCAAGTGTGATGACTGCAGCAGTGTGAACACTCTAACATCTACATTTATGATAGGTACAAAACTGTACTTTGTTTGGTGCTGCAGATTTAAATCCTTACAAGAAAAGGGAAAGGAACTTTAACGCTTAAAGTACATTTTTGTCTCTCCTGTTCCAAAATTCCACAAAGTTTCCTTCTAAGACTTTCTTTGTAAGGAGACCAGATATGACTGTCGTCTTCTGCTTTATCTTCTAGATCTAAGAAGACTACTAGACCTCTACAACCTAAGTCTACAGGTTCAGGTTCCTCATCTCAACAGCCCTTTTCAGCCAAGCCAGGTGGTGTAACTACCATCCACTTCCAAATCTTGCACCTCTTTCTCTTCATCTATCCTCCTCTGTTCCAGCTTGGGCAAGTATAACTCAGGTTTCTTAGGTTCATTCTATTATCCAGCATGGATGTTTCATGACTTGGAAAAACCTTCCGCCTTTCTTGGATGTTCCTCAACCCCTTGCAAACCAATTGGATTTGTTTCCACAGGTTTTAAGGGAATTACTTTATCAAGGCACAATTCAACATGTGCCTTTCGACCAAAGAGGCAGTGAATTTTACTCAGGACTGTTTCTTGTGTCCAGAAGAGAGTGTCGTTGGAGACCAATACTCTTGTCTATTCCACCTAAACACCTTTCTAAAAGTACCAACTTGTTGCATGCTGTATTTACAGACTGTTTCCTTTGATTCCTCCTCAGGCTTACATGGCCTCTCTAGATATCAAGGATGCCTACCTTCACATACCTATCCACCCTCTTTACAGGAATTTTTTACATTTCTCTTTTGCTTTGCACTTTCAGTTCTTTGCATTGCCCTTTGGTCTTTCCACTGCCCCAAGGGTATTTACAAAGTGCTTGGTCCGTGTGATTGCTTTTCTCAGGGTCAGGGGAATTCAGGTATAGCCATATCTTGTTGATTTTCTTTTTCTGGCTTCTCCCTGAGTAGTTAATTCAAAATCTGCAATTTGACATTTCTCTCCTGCAAAGCTTTGGGTTTACAGTAAATTTCAAAAAAATATTTATTTCCCCTTCTTAGAATCGCATCTTCCTAGGGGGCAGGTTCAGAACAGATCTCATGATGGATTTTCTTGTACCAGAAAAAAATACTCTCTCTCTTCCTTCTTCCGCAGTCTTCTGTCTCTTCCTTCCATTACTGCCAGGGAATTTGAGACTTTTAGGTTTTATGGCATCCACAATACCGATGCTGCCTCTTCACAAAGGGAAGTGCATGTCAAGTAAATAAGTGGGCTCATTCTAGCTGTTCAGGCTTTCCATCCCCTCTTCCATCCAAGCCCTCTGAAAGTGTTTATGGACAACACCATAGTCCGTTGATATGTGAACAAGCGGGGACGACGACAAAGTTGGCTCTCATGGCATGGGATTTGACAGTTCAGTACAGTGTGACTTTTGAAGCAGTTTGCATCCCACCCACCCAAAACCTTGTGGCAGATGCTCTAAGCAGGTCCGTGATTCAGTTCCACAAATTAATTCTTTACAGGGGTGTGTTTCTGTATTTGGTCCATCAGTGGGGTACTCCTCTAGTGGATCTTTTTGTCTCCCCACTGAACAGACAACTTCTTTTTTGTGCCAGAGTTCCCAGGTCATCTGGCTTGGAAGGTGGATGCCCATCTTTCTCATGGAAGGGGATGTTTCTGTATGCATCCCTCCTTTCCTGTTATTCAAAAAGTTCTACTCAAAATTTAACAAGATAAACCAGAAATCTTGCTGGTGACTCCCGTTTGGCCAAGATAGCATTGGTTCCCTTTTCTGCATTTAGCCAAAGACATTCATCACAAGTTGCCTCACTGAGTGGACCTTCTCACCCAGGACAAGGGATTCTATTTCATCCACATCGGTCAACTTTACAACTGACTTTGTGGGTGATAAACTTTTGATTTCTTTCAGATACCTTTTCTTTGAGGACGTGCTTAGGGCCTGCAGGAAGTCAGGAAACCCAATACTACTGAGTCTTATTTATCCAACTAGAAGAGATTTTCATCTTGGGGTGTCTCATGTAATCTGGATCTGTCTTCAGTCTGTGTCCCAGTGGATATCCTATTCATATGTTGCAGTATTCATAGCATGAGGGAGTCCACCACATGCTGCCCCAAACATGTGGACAATATACAAAAGTCTAAAGCTACTGTAAGATGCATGCAACATCGCACATAAGATCCCATCCAACATCTGTCATAAAGTGACGTTATGTATATAGAAGACGTTGGCACATACTATCCTCAGAACTGAATGCCCCAGGAAGAACACCAGCCTGAGAAATCACATATCCAGGAAACAAACAAGCAAGTAACGGGGAAGGTGGGAGGGATAGAATACTGCAACATACAGAAGAGAAGGACATCTGTGGTTATGGTAAGGTCTGTGGTTTCCTCTGGTGCGTTCTTTAAAGGCTTGAATACTAACACCATTTTAGAGGATGCCACTTCGTCTTCTGTTCATACTTTCACCAAGCATTACAAGCTGGGTGGCATTTCTAGAGCCAGGGCTGGGTTTGCTAGAACCATTCTCCATGGCTTTGTAGAAAGCTTCTCTGTTCCTTCTTCCTCCCAGGGTTCTTACTAAGCTTTGGTATTCTCCCATATGTAAAGAATACTGCAACATTGAATAGAAGGACATAGAAAAATCTTACCATAACTGTAGATGTCCTCTTCTATGTTGCAGTATTCTAGCCCTCCCTGTTTTCCCCCAAACCTTGTTTTTACCTTGGATGGCAAATTATTTTCTTTCCTTGCACTGGTGTTCCTCCTGGGGCATTCAGTTCTAAGGATTGTACATGCAGATGTCCTTTTATGGATGACGTTTGCAAGGCCATAAGTGAGACATCCCGTGTGTCTGCAGTAGCTAAAAGCTGTTGTCTGCTGACTGGATGTCTGGTTGCTTGGGCGAAGGATCTCCCATATGTAAAGAATACTGCAACATAGAAGACAAGGGCATCTATGGTTATGGTAAGATATTCCACAACTGTTCCCTTTAAGTTAGGGCTGCATTTGTTCTACCAGAGGTAGGGAAGATGACAGCAGATGCATCAGGTGTGTTCTTTGGAACCCACAAACGTTTCGAGTCCAAGACGCAGTGAAGCTTAAGTAGTCTGAGATGATTATTCAGTAAGCTATCTTATCAGGAACTCTGATTAGCATGTCAGTGGTATGTTACATCAACAAATGGGGGAACTGGAACCAAATGCCCGTTTTCAGACTAACCACAATTTGGTATTTGACAGCCAAGATTTACAACTCCAAGCAGATGTTCATCGTGCATACAGCTGCAGTAATCACATATGGGTTCTCTGCCGTCAAGCAGTCCCTCGGTCGGCCGAATTCCAAAGTCTAGGTCCGGCGTCGGTTGTTGTCCCTTCTTTCCTGACGTCAGTGCGACAGGGGTATATAAGACACAGCCGACGCCATTTTCTTCAGTCTTTTTTGCTGCGCGGTGCCCGAAACAGAAGCAGTTCGCAAGTGCCGGTCGGCCAGCTCCTGAATTTACGAAAAATTGGAAACCGAAGTCTTCTTTAAAGCTAAGTACCGCGTTGGGGAAACTTTTCTTGCCTCAGACCGATGTCAGACAAAGTTAACAATTGTATTTTTTGTGGGAAGCAAATACCGCATAAGGATTTCCATTCCCTCTGCATACCTTGTTTAGGCCCAGACCACGACGTCTCGGGCTGTCGCTTTTGCGCTACTTTCAATAAACGCACTATTAAGCATTGGGCGGAGTTCGCCCAACATTATTTTGGTAAAGCCTTTGATTATAAAATGTCGTCTGAGACTCCGACTACCGTTTTGTCCAAAAAACGGAAGGACAAGGACCGGCACGCGAGGTCCGCGGTCTCCACCGGCACCACGCCAAAACCGGCTACACGTGGTCCGGTTCTCAGTGAGACGCCTATGCAGTCACTGACTACCGACGACACTTCCTTGGCGGTGTCTTCTGTAACAGAGACCGCAGGTACCTCGGCCCTTACTCAGACTACAACCACCGAAGCCACTGTGAGTGTTGAGCCTCCTGTTGTGGACAGGTCCACTTCCACCCAGGGTGTCTTTAGACCCTCATCTTCCTTTTCCATTAAGGCCTTTACTAAGTCCAGATCAGCCATGCATCCCAAGAGGCCTGTTGCTCAGGGCCCATCCCCAGGCCCATGCCTAAAAAGCAGATGCTTAAAATGGCTGAGGATTTAATTACTCTTATCAGGGGTTCTCAACCCCCTCCAGACAAGAGACCCAGAGTGGAGGAAGATTCTCCCTCTTCGGAACAGGGCTCCATTTTCTCGGAACATTCTGATGTAGAGGAACACTCGTACTCCCCTTATGAAGATTCTGATGCAGAACAGTCCATTCCTTCTGTATCTCCCCCAGAGGAGTTTTCTTTTGGGGAAACCTTGCACACCTTGAGGGAACACTTCCATTGGGAAGGCCAAGACTTTTCTGATTCCAAGAAAAGGCTTAGGGAATTTCTTTTGTTACCTCAACACAGACCTCTGGCTATACCTCCTGTCTTGGACATACTTGATGATGTTTACTCGGAGGCTTGTCTTAACCCGGATTCCCTGCCTCCTGCCCCAGTCAAACCTGATAGGTACTACAGAGTTCCTACCTCTCACCAATTTCTTTTCAAAAGCCATAATGCTGACCCTGAAACCATTTCTCAAGGCCCCAAGGGCATGAAGACCTCTACTGCCAAGAATCCACTACCTTCCGAAAGAGAATCTAGATCCTTAGAAAGGTGGGGAAAAAAGGTATACACCTCGGCCACCCTAGCCATGAGGGCCTTAAATTGTCAGTTTCATATGCTTAAATATCAACAGTTTCTGTTATCACAATTAAGAAATAAAATGTCTCAACCTGAACAACCAGATTTGAAGGAATTGCACGATATGATACATAGTGCAGAACAGGTGGGTAAGCACACCTTACAATGTGGCTATGATGCCTTAGAGGCCTCAAGTAGAGCTGCTGTTACAGGATCAGTCATTCGTAGACATGCCTGGCTTAGGGAACAAAGCTTGCCTGATCATGTTAAAGCTAAACTACTGGATGCTCCTTTACAAAAGGACGTACTATTTGGTACTAATGCTGAGGAGATACTACGGAAAATGGAAGAAAAAGCTAAATCAATGCAAACTGTCAAGGCTTTTCTACAGGTACAACCACCTCGTTTTAGCAGAAATTGGCCTTCTAAAAACTGGTCCTTTCCAGCCACGGACAAGCCCCAAAGGGGTAGATACAGGCGCACAAGGGGCAGAGGACAATCTCAAGGATCATATAGAGGGAGACAATGGCAAACTCCAGCACCAAGAGGTGGAGAAGACAGTGCACAACAATACAGAAAACAAACCCAATGACTTCCTTCTTTTCATGCCAAGCAAGTCTCAGCTGGCAGCTCCCTTGGGAGGAAAGCTGGCATTGTTTACAAGAAATTGGCATATTATCACAACAGACAAATGGATCCTGGACATTATAAACAGAGGCTACAGATTTCATTTTCACACTCTCTTCCAAAAATGAGAGGCATACCAAACCTGCCACACAATCAAAGGGCAGAGGCACAAACACAAATTTCAAAACTCATGGACATGAAAGCTATTCAAGAAGTACCTACTCACGAACAAGGTCAAGGTTTTTATTCCAGACCATTCCTGGTACCAAGGAAAGGAACTGACTGGAGACCCATTTTGGACTTATCCATCCTAAATACATTTCTACTCGTACCAAAATTCAAGATGCTCACATTGCAGCAGCTTCTTCCCATGCTGGGCAAGGAGATGTCCTTCAAGGATGCATCTGCAGTCATAACATATGGGTTGTCCTGCCTCAGGCAGCCCTTCGGTCGGCCGGATTCCAAAGTCTGGGTCTGGCCTCGGCTGATGTCGCACTTTCCCCGACGTCAGAGCGTCTGGGGTATAAAAGCAGCAGCCGACACCATTTTCCTCAGTCTTTCTTGCCGCGCGGTGCCCGAAGCAGAAGCTGTTCGCAAGTGCCAGTCGGTCAGATCCAGCGATTTCAGCTACCGAAGACTTCGAAAAAAGCTAAGTACCCCGTTGGGGACTCTTTCTTGCCTCAGCCGATGTCAGACAAAGTAAATAATTGTTTAACTTGTGGGAAACAAATACCTCATAAGGATTTCCATTCTTACTGCCTTCCTTGCTTAGGCCCATACCATGACGTATCGGCCTGTTTAGCCTGTGCCTCCTTCAACCGATGATCTCTTAGACGTCGGTCGGAGTTTGCAGAGGAATTTTTTGGAGCCGCTTTCGCTTATAAAATGCCGTCGGAGACTCCGACTTCGCATATGGTCAAAAAACGCAAGGAAAAGGACCGACACTCGCGGCCCGTGGTTTCGGCAGAAACCACGGCTAGGCCTACCGCGAGTGTCTCTGTTTCGGCCGAAACAGAGTCCTCGGCGATTCCTTCTTCCGAAACCATACTTCCGACCACCGAGGCCCGAGAGGCCCCGGCTGAGTCGGCTTCAGAACTACCTACCGAAGCTAGTGTTCAGGAATTGTCCGACACCATACCTTTGGACATTTCTACCCCTGCACGTGGGGCAGCTAGGCCCCCTGCTTCCATGTCCATTAAGGCCTTTTCAAGGGCTAAAGCTGCCAAACTTTCAAAAGCTTTGCCTGCCAAATCTACCTCCCAGAGGACTTCCTCTAGTTCGCAGATCCTCAGCCTTGCTGAGGACCTTATTTCCTTAATTAGGGGTTCACAACCTCACCCAGACAGGGCCTCTCAACCTCCTCCAGACAAAAGGCCCAGGACTGACCCCTCTGATCCACACTCCTCAGATGATTCCACGGATAGATCTGAGTTGTCAGACCACCAGGAAGGGGCTTACTCGCCTTATGAGGATTCAGATGCAGAGGAATCTATCCCTTCGGCCTCCCCTCCTGAAGAGTTTTCCTTTGGTGAGACTCTACACTCCATGAGAGAGCATTTTCAATGGCAAGGTCAGGATTTCTCTGATTCTAGAAAAAGATTAAGGACCTTTTTGCATTTGCCTCAGCATAGGCCCTTAGCTATACCTCCTGTTCTGAATGTAATTGATGATGTGTGCAATGATGTCAGTACAGCCCCTGATACTCTCCCTCCGGCCCCTGCCAAACCTGACAGATACTGCAGGGTCCCGGATTCTCATTTCCATTGTATAAAGCCCATTCTGCAGACCCAGAAACTATTTCTCAGGGCCCTAAAGGGGTTGCGGCCGCTACTGCCAAAAATCCTCTACCCTCTGACAGAGAGTCTAGAGCTTTAGAGAGATGGGGAAAGAAGGTGTATACTTCTGCAACTCTTTCTGTCAGGGCATTAAACTGTCAATTTCATATGATACAGTACCAGGAGTATTTGTTAGATATACCCCAGGGATTACTTCAGTGTCACTGCTTGACAGAGGCACAGCAAAATAATAGGCATAGTTTTCTTCAAACTAAAGGGGTGGCGAAAGCCACATAACTATGGGCTAGGCTTATAAATGCCCTTGGGCAGATAGCCTAATATGAACCTATGAATCTACGAACCTATGAACTGAATAAGAAACTTTCTTCTGAACCCCTAGACCGTAAATCCCTTCAGGATTTGGTACACAACTCACAACAGGTTAGTAATCATTTCTTAAAATGTGGCTATGATGCACTGAAGGCTTCATTTAGATCAGCTATGACTGGGGCAGTTATTCGTAGGCATGCCTGGCTGAAGGAGCAATCTTTGCCAGACCATGTCAAAGCTAAACTCCTGGATGCTCCAATGGAGAAACAAAATTTATTTGGCTCCTCTGCTCAGGAGATCTTAAAGGTTGAAGAAAAGGCAAAATCTGTGCAAACAGTTAAAGATTTCCTGCAAGTTCAACCACCGAGATTCAGCAGAAACTGGCCTACTAAGAATTGGTCCTTTCCAGACTCGGACAGAGCCCAGAGAGGCAGGAACAGGCACCCTAGAGGTAGAGGTCAATCGAAGGGCTCCTACAGAAGCCGTCAGTGGCAGCCTGCCAACCAGAGGAGTAGTGCAACAGCAACAACAACTACTACTACACCAGGACAGGGTCAATGACTTAACTCTGGTTCCGCCTACCAGGGAACAACTAGAAGCACCCTTTGGCGGAAAGCTGGCTTTATTCTCAAAAAACTGGCATTATATCACAAAGGATACATGGGCACTGCAAATAATAGACAAAGGATACAGGTTCCACTTTCACACTTTGCCAAAAAGAGGCGGAATGCCAAACCTTCCACCAAATCAGAGGGCAGAGGCTTTAAAACAAATCAGCAATTTACTTCAGATGAAAGCTATAGAAAAGGTACCATGTTCAGAACAAGGCCAAGGATTTTACTCCAGACTATTCCTTGTACCAAGAAAGGAAAATCAATGGAGGCCTATTCTCGACCTGTCCGCACTGAACACTTATCTCATTGTGCCAAAATTCAAAATGCTGACCCTACAGCAACTTCTTCCCATGTTGGGCAAGGAGTCTTGGCTGGTGACTCTAGATCTCAAGGAGGCATACCTGCACGTCCCTATTCGACCAAACTGCAGAAGACACCTCAGATTTCTTGCAGGATCAGAGCATTATCAATTCTCAGCATTGCCCTTTGGCTTCTACTGCGCCCAGAGTATTCACGAAATGCCTGGCATCAGTAATTGCACATTGCAGACTACAGGGAATTCAAATTTACCCATACCTGGATGACTGCCTAATACAAGCGGACAACAAGGAAAATTTGATAAAGGACTTGGCCTATGCCATACACCTGCTACAGACCTTGGGATACACAGTCAACATCCAAAAGTCAAGACTAGTACCATCCCAAAGGATAACCTTTTTGGGTACAGATCTGGACACAACCACCCAAATGGCCTTTCTCACAGAAGAAAAACAAAAACAACTTCCAGATTACTTCATGATTCTGACAAGACAAACTCAGCTTACTGCAAGGAAAATCCTGCAGGCCCTGAGTTACATGGCATCCTGCATAATTCTAATACCGCATGCCAGGCTGCATACGAGGAAATTACAATGGTACCTCCGGAGTGTATGGTCTCAGCACAGTCACAGTTTAGAAACCATGATACCAATCATTCCATGCCTTCAAAAGGAATTCCTGTGGTGGGCTCAGGTCTGCCAGTCCAACAGAGGGTTGCCTTTCAACAAACCAAAACCAAGGCAGACCATCACCACGGACGCCTCAGACCGAGGATGGGGAGCACACATGGAGGACAAATGTATCCAAGGCCTATGGCCTCAAGGACAGCTAAGCATGCACATAAACCAAAAGGAAATGCTGGCAGTGAGGCATGCAATCGAGGCATTCAAACCCTTCCTTCAACAAGGACACCTGCTAATAAGGACAGACAACACCACGGTCATGTGGTACATAAACAAGCAGGGAGGCACACATTCCTACCCTCTATGCCGGATGGCTATGAATCTGTGGGAACTATGCCTGAATTTCAATATCCAACTACAGGCCCAATTCGTGCCAGGGAAAGAAAATGCACTGGCGGACAGCTTAAGCAGAACTACCATGGATGCACACGAATGGATGCTGCACCCAGACATCTTCCAACTCATAGCAAAGACATGGGGAATGCCGGAGATAGATTTGTTCGCCTCCCACTCAACAATCAACTGAAGACATTCTGCTCAAGGACATACCACCCACAAGCTTGGAGGGTGGACTCTCTCTTTCAGCTGGAAAGCCCTAACAGTATATGCCTTCCCACCTCTCCCATTGATGTACAAGGTTCTACTGAAGATCAGGGAGGAACAGCCAAAAGTGATACTAATAGCTCCGGACTGGCCAAGACAACACTGGTATCCATTATTGAGAAGCATGTCTCAGGCAAAATCATGGCCTCTCCCCCTATGGCCTCTTCTTCTGACGCAGAACAATTTCAAGACCCTGCATCCCAACTGGAAAACATTGCAGCTAACTGCCTGGAAAATTCCTTAAATCCCAGTCAAGCTATTTTATCTCGGAGGGTGAAGGACATTATCCTGGAGGCTCGCAGGCCTTCCACAAGGAAGACATACTCGGCTAAATGGAAGAGATTTCTCATTTGGAGCACATCAAAGGGCACAGATGTCACAGTGGCAAACCTAACACATATCCTAGAATACTTAGCAGAATTGTTCCACAATGGCCTGTCCTATTCTTCCATTAAGATTCATGCTTCAGCAATTTCAGCAGAATACAATGTGGATCCACCTATCTTCTCACACCCTCTCCTCAGACCATTTCTGAGAGGGATCAAAAATATTAAACCTCCAAGAAGACCCCCTCTACCTGCCTGGGATCTCAACTTTGTGCTGGAGAAATTGACACTACTTCCTTTTGAACCAGCAGCATCAGCGGATCTACAGTTTCTATCTTGGAAAACTGCATTCCTTCTGGCAATCACTTCAGCAAGAAGAGTATCTGACTTACAAGCATCAATGGCAGTGCAGCCTTTTTCTTATTTTCCACCAGGACAGGGTGTCACCAATCCTACTTTTATGCCAAAGGTGGTATCTAGGGTATCCTTGAACCAAGCTATTCACTTGCCTACGTTCTTCCCTAATCCACAGAATAGAGGGAAAAAACTTTTGCGCACCCTGGATATACACAGACCACTACGCTACTACTTGGACAGAACAAAAACTAGCAGAAGAACTGACCAACTTTTTGTAGCATATGCAACCGGGGTGCAAGGAAGAGCAATTTCCAAACAGACAATTTCAAAATGGATAGGAAATTGCATTCGCTTTTGCTATTCCTTTCATGGAAAGACAGTTCCTGAAAATATCAGGCCTCACTCCACAAGGGCCACGGCCACCACTACAGCCTTCCTACGGGGGGTGGCTACCAAGGACATCTTAGAAGCTGCTACTTGGAGCTCCGTGCATACATTTGCCAAGCATTACAATCTACCTTTATACTCTAGATCCAGAGCAGGGTTTGCAACTGCAGTCCTGCAGGGGATCTTAACTACACCATCCTTTTCTTAGTACCTCCTCCCCCAGATTGGCTATGGTATTCTACCCATATGTTATGACTGCAGATGCATCCTTGAAGGACATAGTACAGTTTTGTACCTACCATAAATGTAGATGTCCGATAGGTATGCATCTGCAGTCAGGATTACCCTCCCTCCTTCCCCTCTGTGGTATTCCTAGGGTGCTTACCCCTCTTTTAGCTAGCTGGGAGAATCTGTTATGGTGTATTTGTTTGTTTATACATGTATATAATTTGCAAATGTTTGGAAATTTTCAGCATTTATCCAAATTTAGCCTTCCTAGAGGGCACCTGGCATCTGGGGCAAGAAAAACTGAGGAAAATGGCGTCGGCTGCTGCTTTTATACCCCAGACGCTCTGACGTTGGGGAAAGTGCGACATCAGCCGAGGCCAGACCCAGACTTTGGAATCCGGCTGACCGAAGGGCTGCCTGAGGCAGGACAACCCATATGTTATGACTGCAGATGCATACCTATCGGACATCTACATTTATGGTAGGTACAAAACTGTACTTTTTGGCTGGTAACATTGGACCTCAAGGAGGCATATCTGCATGTCCCAATCAGACAAAGTTGCAGAAGATACCTCAGATTTGTTGCAGGTTCAATCCACTATCAATTCTCTGCATTGCCCTTTGGCTTATCTACTGCGCCCAGAGTATTCACGAAATGCCTGGCATCAGTAATTGCCTACTGCAGACTTCAAGGGATACAGATTTACCCTTATTTGGACGACTGCCTGATCCAAGCGGACAGCAAGCACATACTTCTGGAACATCTGGCTTATGCAACACGGTTACTGAATTCTCTGGGATACACAATCAACAAAGAGAAATCCAGGCTAACACCATCTCAGAAAATAACTTTCCTGGGTGCCAACTTGGACACAAACACCCAGATGGCCTACCTTACGCCAGAAAAACAGGGGCAACTAACTCAGTACTTCAAAATACTAGCAAATTGTACCAGGCTTACTGCAAGGAAAATCCTGCAGGCTCTGGGCTTCATGGCATCTTGTATTCTTTTAATCCCATGTGCAAAGTTGCATATGAGAAAACTTCAATGGTACCTAAAAAATCTGTGGTCTCAACACAGCCACAATTTGGAAACAATAATACCAATAATTCCATGTTTGCAAAAGGAATTTCTATGGTGGGCCCAAGCATGTCAAACACAGGTCTCCCATTCTGCAAGCCTCAAGCAAATCAAGTCATCACAACAGACGCCTCAGATTATGCCTGGGGGGCGCACATGACAGGCAGGTGCATTCAGGGCAAATGTTCCCAAAAGGAAAAGCACCTCCACATCAATCAAAAAGAAATGCTAGCAGTGATAAATGCAATTACAGCATTCGAGGACCTCCTGCATCCAGGGCAATTATTGATAAGAACAGACAACACCACAGTAATGTGGTACATAAACAAACAAGGAGGAACACATTCATACCCCGTGTGCAGGCTAGCCATGACACTTTGGAACTTGGCTCTGGAATGGCAAATCGAACTTCAAGTACAGTACTTGCCAGGGTTGGAAAACACGCTGGCAGACAATCTAAGCAGAAATATGACAGATCCGCACGAATGGAAGTTGCATCCTCAGGTGTTTACAAAGATAATCCAAGCATGGGGGAGGCCAGACCTAGATCTCTTCGCCTCCCACAGGAATCATTAATTGGAAAAGTTTTGTTCAAGGACCTCTCATCCAAAGGCCTGGAGAGTGGACACCCTTTCATTCAGTTGGACAGCATGGACAGTGTACGCTTTCCCACCTCTGCCTCTTCTGTCCAAGGTGCTCTTGAAAGCAAGAGCAGACAAGACCGAAGATGATGCTGATTGCTCCAGACTGACCAAGGCAGCACTGGTACCATCTCCTTAGGAGCCTAACATATACTTCTCCCTGGCCTCTACCTCTAATGCCTCTTCTGCTGACTCAGCACAGCTACAAAACTCTTCACAGTCAGCTGAAAACACTCAATCTCGCTGCATGGAAAATTCCTTAACACCACAACAGAACCTACTCCCCAAAGAGGTGCAGGACGTCATTCTAGAGGCCAGAAGGCCATCTACTAGAAAGGCTTACTCCGCAAAATGGAAACGGTTTTGCTCTTGGAATGAGAAAAAAGGCCAGGACCCTAGAACACTGAATTTGCCTCAGGTATTACAGTATCTAGCTGAGCTGCTGAACAGTGAACTTTCATTTTCCTCCATAAAAATCCATGCCTCAGCCATTTCTGCAGAATTCAATACGGATCCACCGTTATTCTCTCACCCACTGTTAAGACAGTTCCTCAGAGGGGCTAAGAATATAAGACCACCAAGGAAACAACCAGTGCCAGCCTGGGATCTTAATTACATTCTAGAAAAATTAACATTGCCTCCCTTTGAACCAGCTGCCTCAGCAGATTTGCAATATTTGTCCTGGAAAACAGCTTTCCTTCTGGCCATTACCTCTGCTCCGTAGGGTTTCGGAACTACAAGCCCTCATGGCTGTGCAGCCCTTTCTCATCTTCCATCAGGACAGGGTTTCCCTTCGAACCAACCCGTCATTTATGCCTAAAGTGGTATCCAGGGTAGCTTTAAATCAAGCCATACACTTACCTACCTTTTACCCCAATCCTCAAAACAAAGGGGAAAGGCTGCTACATTCCTTAGACATCCATAGACAGCTACGTTATTATTTGGACAGAACAAAGTCTTTCAGGAAATCAGAACAACTTTTTGTGTCCTATGCTATAGGAGCTCAAGGGAAGCCTGTTACCAAACAGACAATTTCAAAATGGATAGGCCACTGCATACGATTTTGTTACTCCTATCATGGGAAATCTGTCCCTACAGGCATCAGATCCCACTCCATCAGGGCCACAGCTACCTCTACAGCCTTCCTCAGAGGAGTTCCTACCAAAGATATTTTGGAGGCAGCCACTTGGAGTTCTGTGCATACCTTCACAAAACACTACCACCTGCCTTTGTATTCTAAAACTAGAGCAGGCTTTGCCACTGCTGTGCTGCAGGGCATTCTGGCTCATCCCAGTTCCACCTAGTGCCTACCACCCTGTGCGTAGCTTTGGGATTCTACCCATATGTGATTACTGCAGCTGTATGCACGATGAACATAGTACAGTTTTGTACCTACCATAAATGTAGATGTTCGAGTGCTAATACAGCTGCAGTACAGGTTTCCCTCCCTCCTTCCCCTCTTGGTAAAGGATGGCTAACACCTCCTCTTACAACCTAATTTGGGTTATCCTCCTATGGTGTATTTGCTTGCAACTACTGTTTTTTGATTACATTGCATTGCTTGAATATATATATATATATATATATATATATATATATATATGTATGTATATGTATGCATGTATATGTATGCATGTATGTATGTGTATATATATATATATATATATATATATATATATATATATATATATATATATATATATATATATATATATATTGCCTTCCTTCTGGGGGCACCTGACTGAAGAAAATGGCGTCGGCTGTGTCTTGTATACCCCTGTCGCACTGACGTCAGGAAAGAAGGGACAACAACCGACGCCGGACCTAGACTTTGGAATTCGGCCGACCGAGGGACTGCCTGATGGCAGAGAACCCATATGTGATTACTGCAGCTGTATTAGCACTCGAACATCTACATTTATGGTAGGTACAAAACTGTACTTTTATACCTACCCAGCAGCACTCTTAAGTAGATGTTCTGAATGGGTACTGCAGTCTGAAAATGTCCCATCCCCTACAATGTCTGAATTTAAGGAAAGTGCAGCTACAAATAGTTATGCCCAAAGAGATGTTTTATAAAGCATAAGTTTTGGTCATCCTAAAAAAAAAAAAAAAAAAAAGGGTCTACGTTTAGACATGTTTGCTTCTATACTTAATGCTCTTGGCAGGCATGGCTCACTCTCTTGATCCATTTGGTGACAGAGGAGGTAGTGGTCCCATCTGCTTTACTACAAGTTTCTTGCTCAGCTGGATATGTCCCTACTACATTCAAAACTAAGATTTTTGAACTCACACCCTGGAAGATGTATTGAGAGAGATGCACAACCATTTATTTTTCACCAAAAGTTCTAGATATTCTGAAAGAATTGTGAAGATCAGCCATTAGGAAGACACATTTATCTAACTGAACTGTGTTTTCTCATTAACATGCGGTTATAATGCTAGCCCCCACCTCTATTCACTGTACCTAGCTGCAGTTACTCTCAGACTTGTATAAGCAGTGCTCTGTTATCTCTGCATCTGTTAACTCATCCGATTAAATCTTTCTTGATAGGGATTTTCCATTTCCATTTGCCTGGGTAGCCCATATCCCCAACCCTGAAGCAACCCAACCCAGTATTTGCCCTACAGAAGCTGACTTCTGCATGCCTTTGAAGCTTCCAATACAAATGAACCGAAATGTTTATCCTAGAAGACTACTGTATTTTTCTGCTAACCTGTACATTAGCCATAAGTGCTTTTCAACTTGCAGCCTCTCTTGTTTGGAGCATCACTTCCAAAGGATGGTGGGAGGAGAGTCCTTGAAAATAACCCTTTTTTGTGCAAAGGATGGACTTTGATCTTTAATCAGACCTATCAGTTTTCTAACCAAAACGTGATTCATGGGGAGTGAATTGCTAGACAGTGGAGGCCTTCCCTAAGCAGAATTAAGAACTTCGGACAAGCTGACCAGTTAAGTTTCCTTCACGCCTGGCTGGCAGGGTGAGACGTATTGCTTAAGCCAACCTTTTAAAATGGTTGACAGTGTCACCTTTTATGAACAGTATTACAAAATCACACAGCGTATTGTACTAGGACAGTTGCTAATACTGTGGCCTACAGCAATGCATCTCTCCAGCCTGCTGGTGAACTGCCACCCAGATTTCTGTATACACTTTTTTTTTGGCCACTACAATTTGTATGTCCAGTCTAGAAGTAGGACAGTTCTTTTCCAACTGCAGTGCTCCAAAACATTGTGGGGTGGGGGTGGGGGGTTGGGGGGGCAGGTACCTGACTTACTGGCACTTTTTTTTTTTTTATTGGATTTCTGAAGTCGTGACCTTCATGATGAACAAAGTTCTGTTATGTGAGGTTGGCCTCATAACCATATATTTGTAATTAGTATGATTACCATTTGTGAAAGGGTCTTTCTTCCTTCCTTCTCCTGGTACTGCCCTTGTTTTAGGACAGTTTCCATTTTATGCAGCTGTTGTGGGATTTTTATTCTTATCATTCTTGTAAGATTTTTTTGTCATGATGTTCCTCTAGTAGTCCTGTGTAGTGCATACATACAAAATCTAAAGAAATGTGTAAAACTTTTTTGCGCAAGTGCAAGATTTCTGCTATAATGTGAAACTAGCAGCTTCCTTTCATTTGTAATGCCAGTCTTTGTTGATATAAAGCTGCTGATTGAAAAGTTGTGCTTTCTTTTCAGAAACTGCAGTCACAAAAATGGCTACCAACATATTCAGCAGCCCCTACCCATAAACAAAAGTCGCTTAAGGGGCAGCACATTCCATGACCAAAGTGAGCCCTAAGCATTAAGAGTGCATACTTGCAACTTGAAAACCTTTATTACATGGTTTCTTAGTAGGAACTTTCCTAATGTAAGATGTTCACTAGTGATATTATTCAGGCTTTTACAGTTACATTGAGTTCACACTGTTAAATGGGCTGTGTACAAAGCGCATCTGTTAGTGGCTACACAGTAACAACAGAAAGCATGAATGTAGGTAAAGAATGGTATCTGCAAGTCAGTGTGTTTAAAAGTACAAGAAGTTGCCTAAATTGTCAAAAGTCTACTGGGTACTTTTTTGCAAAGTAGAAACGCTAAAATGTATATTGGTTACAGGAACAGCCTGTGACTCCGAAGGCTTGTCCTAAAGGCTAGGATATATTTTTGTTTCACTTTATCTGGGTTAATCCCCCCAATGTAGATGTGCCTCTTTACTGGGGAGACCAGATCAACAGAAGATGAAAAAATATCCAGGCAAAACTCATGTAGTTTGCATATTGTATGCAGATTGTATAATAGGAGATCCAGAAGCATTCTTTGGATAAGCAAATTGCTCGAAGTCCTACAATAGGCAAAAAGAGACTGAGGGAATCAAGCCTAATTCTTCAGCAGCCTCATAGCTTTAATCCTCTAAATTAGATTGTGGGTCCACCGAATCGACCCTCTAGTGCATTAGGGTTTGCATTAAAAAAAATATAAGTGCATTACTTAATAGCTCTGGCCATAGGTGTTTACATAGCACAGTTTCCTTGCAGTAAATGGTGTTGAGGAAACTGATGAGCTATTTTGGCCGCTCTGCTCCTGATTTGGTTCGCTGTCTTTCCACATCTTCATGCAGAGTAATCAGCCTGATGTAAAGGTTAGCATTTCAGGCAGTTCCAAGAGCGAACAGCAGTTAAGTATTGTAAAAACAAAAGTAAAATGAAGTTATGAAAAATTATTCAGCTGGGCTTAAATACTGTTGTCTGTTTTGGTAGTATTGGAACACAAGTGTCTACTAGCTCCACAGTGCACTATGCACACTGATTTTTAGTTTAATAATTTTTGTCATGGGGCTTTGAATCTTTGAGACTGCTATGCTTTAAATCCCAGCAGGTGTTGAAACTGATTTTGCCTCAGAGGCAGCTTTGATTGTCTATTAAAATTTCTGCCAGTAGGACAGCACCCTCCTGTGCTTGGCTTTAACGAGTTTCATGCTGTAATAATCAAGCACATGGCTAAATGGGTCTCTTCCATTGGTTAACAGACCATCTGGGATTTGTTCATCAGTCAATATGAATACATATAGATGGTCTATAAAACTGATTACCTGTGGCCAGCCTTCAGGAAGAAGTGCCTGGAAATTCAGCTCCTTCTCACTCAGCTTTGTCCAGAAATAAATGTTACTTGCAGGGAGTCTTGAGAATACCTACATTGAAGATGTTGAGTGATTGCTTGTTTGCTACATTAGATAGGGATGTGTAAAGCTGTGCTGTGTTTAATTATGGCCTGATGTGTGTGTTGTATTTTTGTGTAGATTATTATTGAAGCATTGCCTAAGCAAAGTGGAGCTAACAAACTGATCGATCTGATGGGTAGAGCTAGTCACAGCTGCCTTTTTGTGTGAAACCCTTGTTTCTTTATGTAAGCTGTAGCAAGGAGAATACAGTGGCAACCTTTCCTTTAAGTGCCATTTACTTAGTGCAAAAGTCAAGTTAGGCTCAACCTGTGCTTAATGTAATTTCCTGCCTCTTACAGTTGTAATTTAGTCAGTGAAACACAGTAGTCCTTGGTATTGCAGCTCTGGCTTGCAGTCCCAAGTACATCAGCAGTCGACCTCTAGGTACTCCTTGAGTGGATCCAGAGGACTTCTCTCGAGTCTCTTGTTTTCCACAGCAGCTTCTGATCAGGGTTCACAGTTTCCATGGTTATCCTCAAAATCGCCCACTGTGAGCTACAAACATCTCGGACATTGTGGGCTTCCATCCCTTCTTTTAGCACCCTTTATATGGGTGATTTATATTAATATGCTGTTAGGTTTTTTCTACTGTAATGCAATGTGTATACATGCCACCATCAAATGGTCACTATGCTGCTCAGCTTAAATGTGAAAGCTTTTGCAATGATATTGCTTACCTATGGCCCTGACATTAATGCTGCTTTCCAAAAAAAGAGAAACATTTGTGCTAATGTGAACACCCTAAGAAATTGGTCATTTTATCGTACTTTTATGTTGACTTTTTAGTATTTTTGGACCACTGTTTTTCATTTTCAGACATGGTGGTGCAGCTTATCACAGGTCAGCTGAGCAGTCTTACAGTTAATAACATTTTGCAGACCAGTAGAAGTCCTTCAGGAATAGAGACAAATTAAAAAAATCTTGAAGATGAGCAGGTCTTCATAAGCAGATTGCTTTATCTTACTTTTGAGTGAGTTGCTGTGGCTATAGAATTCTTGCTGTTTCTGAGAGCTCAGCATTTTTTTGTAACACTCCAAGGCTTTGCCTGTGATTGATACCCTACCCTAGGATCAAGTGGAATTTATTTGCTCACATCCATTTCTTTCATTCTAAACAGGATACAACTGGATTCATAAGATTGTTAATCTCTTGCATCATGTCTTTGAAAAATGTATTTTATTTTAAATTAAAATTGCTTCACTATAAGCAAACCAGGCAATGCACCCATATTGCAAACAAGTATGTACCATGGATGCCCACTGGTTGTGCCTTTATACTTGGACCTGAAATGTGACTCACTCTAGCTTTGTTGGTACAAGTTTTTGCAAAGTTGCCCAGTGCTGTCAGCATATTTTGCCTCACAGCTCTGTGAGGAATGTTTCCATCCCCTACACCGTCTTCACATTCTTGAATAGACCAGGCAAAACAAGGTAGGATAGGAAAAATGATATAGAGAAAAGAGAGGGCACAGAACAAAAAATAGATTTTCTGTCTCCCTTGTTTTATTTTCTTCCATTGTCTGCACTAGCTCCACATAACTGCGGATCCAGCACCTGTTTTATAAGAATGGCATCTCCAAAAGACCCTTCTCCTTGACAAAAAAACTAATTTTCTTATGTGCTGTCCGCTGCGCCAAGTCATGCTACTGTGTTTGTATATTCCACTCAGCTTTCTTTAGCTGGAGAGTCGCTGGTATTCACAGTGGTAGTGTGACTCCCATATCCCCCTCCATCCCATTTGACATTCCCATGCATTGGATCCACCCAACTAACAACCGACTACTTGAAGTGCTTAGGCTGCACAAGGAATCCTCAGCAGACTCTGTCTCAGTATCTCCTGGGTTCTCTATCTAGTTTCTAATCAGATACTAACTGTATACCAGCTGGACACTTTCCAGTTCCAGTGGTTATAGTTTTGTCAGATAATATGCTTGTTATGTACTTGAGCAGAATGATAAATGTCGCTAGTATTTCTCTGGATACTGAAAAATATTGGACTGGTGGTCGAAGGTGCCTTTCAGTCAGCAAGTTATTACTTCTTGCTCTGGGTCTGTTGGGGTTCACAAAGTTTTTGGTGCCCTTTTAATTTCTTTGAAAAGATCTTAGTGGGGCCAAGAACCTGAACCCAACACCTATGAGTGTTTTGCTCTCCTGCTGCCATTGTTGCAGCGTCTGTCACCACGTTCCTGAACAGGGATTATCCATCAATGGGGTGTTGATTGCAGTCTTCAGATGTTCAGTAAGTCTGGTAAGAAGTAGCTAAAGACTGGTAAGTAGCAACTAGACTTTGTTTGGTATGTCTGAGCCTGCCGACCTTGCTGCTCCATCTATGTTGTACAGTATCATAGAAATAAAATACTGGGAGTTGATGTTGGCCATTTGAGTCTCCAACTGGTTGCAGGGATCCACAGTAGTTATTTGCTTCAGTCTCCATAGTTGTATCTGAAAGGTCCCTCTGAAACCTAGTCATATGGACCAAATAGTTTAGCACCCCAATTGTAAATGTACTCTGTATGCATATATGAGCATCATCTCTGCTTTTTTTATTGGGAAGATGACCATAGGATAGACAGGAGGCCCCTTACTGCATTGGGGCTTGTTCTTGGGTTTCCAAATCACTCAGGATTGTGGGGGGTGGGGGGGGGGGTCCTGTTAACACAAGCTGTCTCCAGGCTGTAGAACATAACATGTGTAACATGTTAGATGAGAAGTACAATCCAGATTGCTGGGGAGGAGAATCTCAATGCCTCTTGTCGATCCTCTTCATTGAGAAAGAGGTGGGATCTACTGGCCAAGAATTCCACCTGTATAATAATTTCCAAGGTCTCACTAAAGATCGTGTTCTCTCGACAGGATTGTTGGGAAGCTTGTCTGTTAGTTTGTGGCTGAAGTGGGTGACTCCAGAGGGGAGTCTTAATTGCCTCCTTTTGCACATGCTGTGTGTGTGTGTGGGGGGGGTTGTCAGAATTCTCCAGAAGAGAAGGAATCCCAGATATGCAGACCCTGGATAGTGTATGAGATCCTCTGTCCTTCTGGCACAAGACTAATGAAGGGCTGCAGAGTTAATTTTCAGTGGTGTGTGAGGGTGAAAGTTATGGCGAGAATGCCTGGACTTGCTTCCTCAACATTGTCAACTCTGGCTATTCAACACTGATGTATACTTCTCAACTGCCCAGATTTTTGCCTGATATTTTTGCTTTGTTACTCATAAAATTTGTGGTTTTCTGGTAAATCATTGAGGATGGAAGTGACTAAATATTGGACGTTTTATTTTCAAATTTCATACCTGTCCGAAAAATGCATGCATGGTAATGCAAAACCGTTTATTCTGTCATCATTCTAAGTTTATAAGAGCAATATTTAAAATGTCTGTATTTTTGGGTCTTTGCCCCACTCATTGTTTTTGGCTTTGACCTTTTTTGTTGTGCAAAGAAGTTGAGAGGTATGGTCCTAGTGCTGAATTTCATGCAGACAATATATTCAGTATCAAGATGCCTGACCTTAAGGAAGACCAAGCTTAGTTGATGCAGTTCTTATGCCCACATTTAATGTATTCCTTAAAACCAGAGAGTTGGATGTCTTTAAATTCACTGCTGCAGTATTCCTCACATATGGGTTTTCTCTGCAGTGAAAGCCTGATGTTGGCCAGTGTACCAAAGCTTACTAAAGTTTTGTGGTACACTGGTTGTCAGACATATATATGGTTCTCATCTTACGTGGGCCATAAAAGTGACATACAGACATGCTTTGCTCAGAATGTCTTGGCAGCCAGTCCAAATGCATCTCCAGATAGTCTGTCTGAATGCCTGTCATTTTCCGTTAGTTTGAATGCATTGTTAATTCTTTGCTTTCACCTACATCCTCCTGCTGGTACTGAGCATTTTCAGATAAGTACCCAATAGGGCTTTTGAGTTTTTGTTACTGGGGG
>NC_056746.1:383436753-383549253 GCF_019279795.1 Protopterus annectens
CCATAGTCGATACACCAGCTGACACATACATCCTACAGAAAGGCCTCACTGAAACGGACAACTGGTGCCGGAGTCATGGCCTTAAACTAAATGCCAAAAATGTATAGTCATCCCTTTGGGAAAAACAAAGTACCCACAAATTATCACATGGACAGTAACCCACTGAGTACGGAAAAGTAATCAGAGACCTGGGGACCCAAGTCGATAGTGACCTCTCATTTGACACCCACGTTGCCAAAGTGGTTAGAAAGACTTTCTACCTTGCCCACCTTATCATGAAGGGATTCACATCCAGATCAAAGGAAGTCATTGTACCCCTATACTCCTCCCTTATCAGGCCCATGATTGAGTACAATGCCCCATTTGGTATGTACCTCACCCGGCACTTGCAACAGCTAGAGAGACCCCAAAAGTACCTCACCAAGAAGATCAAGGGTCTCCAACATATGTCATATGCTGCCAGACTAAAGAAACTCCAGCTCTATTCAGTAGCATACCGCCTGCTCAGAGGTGATCTGTGCCTGACGTACAAGGCCATGTCCAATCCGGAATTGATGGACATGCTCCACCTCAAAAAATCCAAATCCATCAGAACCACGAGAGCTAAAGATTTAAACCTCAGCACAAATATGAATAGGACATGCTGGAGGGACAGATTCCTAACTCAGAGGCTTCCCATACTCTGGAACAGAATCTCAGTTCATGTTAGGCAGAGCCCCTCACTGACTCTCCAAGAGAAATCTTGACGAGTGGATGGGAGATCGTAGGTTTACCCCAGGGGTCATCTCTGTCTCACTACTAGACAGAGGCACAGTAAACTAATTCTATTATGTAAGGAGGTCTTCACTGTGTCACTACTAGACAGAGGCACAGTATTCTAAATCGATTCTGTACACTTTTTTACCATTACATGGGGTGGCGAAAGCCACATCACTATGGCTAGGCTTATAAATGCCCCAGGGCAGATAGCCTAGTACTAAACTATGAAACACTCCATTTGACGGATCATCCCTATTTGGTCCTAAGGTAAAAGACATTCTGGCCAGATGTGAGAAAGATGTTAAGACTCTATGCTGTAAGAGCATGCTTCTCCACTCCTCAATCGCCCTACTCTAGGAACCAGAGAAGTGGGAGACTATGACTTAAGAGTTCACAAGGGCCTTTCCAAGACTCATGTGGCAAAGATTTTCCCAGAGCAGAAGGGGAAGTAATGGAACACAGTCCTAAATGCAAAAGCTGCCCGCAGAGCCATGGGTCCAGAGATTCCTTCCATGGTACTTCCTACCACCACTCCTGATCAAAGGACAGCTTGCCTTCCTCTGAAGGCAGTCGGCGGGACAGTTATTCATGCACCTGCATGGCAACTGATAACTGTGGACAAATAGGTACAGGGTATCGTATCTAGAGGTTACACAATTCCACTGTCTACAAGTCCCAAGACCCCAAAAAAGACTTCTGGATATATATTTTGGCACATCTTTCATGAAATTTTTCTTTCACGCATCATTTGCGATAAGTACAATCCTTTATGCATCAGTTGGGAAATGGTTACAATGTTTACCTCACAATCACAAGGTACAGGGCTTCTCACCTGGAAAACTGGCTAGGCTTAAAATGGCCTAGGACGACAGTTAACCTAGTACTTGCCTATGAACCTATAGCAGCTGTAAACCATCCTGTTCCTCAATCTGTAGTTAAAATGTCCTCTAAACTGTTTTACCAAAATAAATTACCATTTTTTATTCACAATGCTGCAATTAATTTGCTAGCTGTGAATGGATGAATGAAAAATAATCCTACAAGTGACTACATTTTTATACTACAAACAAATATCACTTTCGCCATGTTTTGCTGAGATCCTTTCCAGTTTCATACTACTGGATTTCTAATTCTCCTAATATCTGCCAAATACTTTACTTTTACTCACTGCAAGTACTTTGTCAGGCTATGTTCCTCTCCCAAGATGTTGCTGTAAATAAAAACATGCATGTCTATTACCCCCGTATCAAAACGCAAATCAAATCTCAAACTGCAGCACCAAACAGCTTGCGTCAATAAACTATGTAGGTTGAGAGGGCAGATGCAAAGAACGTTACCTACCACATGCACTCCCCCAAGACGTTTCAGTGACTCCACCTTGTAAGTAAGCGATTCCCTTTAAAGTATCACATGCAGGAATCAGCACACTTAGGTTTACAATGCACTTCCATGTCTGGATAACAGATTGTACAGGCTTCTCAAGCTGTGCAAGTCAGAAATTAAACATCTTGACAGAAAAACAAGTAGACTTTGCATGTATGCTCACCATCTCCAACTACACAAAAGAATAAATAGCAAAAGACGCACATTACAGGATGGGAATGATATGTACATTATTTACACCTACATTATTGTGATTTTAAACAAATGGCAGTTAAGCTTCTTTGAACTTTTTATCTCAGACTGTTACCGTTAACAAAACTGTACAAAAACTGATACTCAATGGAAGATCCCCATTTTCTCAACCTAGGAGCATTCTGAGACTTAGATATAGACAGAGTTCGCTCTGACTACAGCACACATCACAAGCTTAGGCAGGCTGTCTTACTTGGCAAAACAAGCCTATGTCTTACTTGGCAAAACAAGCCTATGACATCAACAAGAAACCATGTCATCTGTGCACTACGATGGAGAGATCATCCACTTTGCAAATGCTTTTACTAACAAGAAGTACCCAAAGGGCATGGTGTATAAGTTGGGCTATGCCTTAGCAGCTCAAAGCTGTCACAAGGTAATACAGTCAAATGTAAAGGATTTTTTTTAATCTATTTCAAGTTTATTTCACCAATGTTTAATGATTTTTACACTTCTGATGGGCTTGATGATAGCAAGGTAGAGGATGCATATGCAAATATACCGGTCAGTATAGCAAGAAGTGCCCTTGAAAACTCCCATAGGTACCAAAATGCAGACACATATTAAGCTTGCAGATCTGAACTACTCAATATGCATTCTCAACTTCATGCTAACACTTTTTTTTTTGTAAAGCACTGCTGTGTAATTGCAAATGACAGCATATTTCATGACATGCATGATCGCACTGATAAGAACACAATGAAATATTTTAAGGGAAGCGTACACATTTTTTTTTTCAGTCGGAATTTTAGTTTCTGATGTCCTCTAACAGCCATGCTCATGATGTAAAGCCTGTGAGGAATGCTGAGTAACTTGTGGCTCGCCTCTACATAAACCTCTCGGCTCTTTAGAAGAAATACTTATAAATTTAAGTCACTGTTGCTCAGATGAACTACGATCCAACACTGCTGCCTGGCTCAAATATCAAGCCACCACGACTATCCCGCCTTTCCTGAAACAGTCAGGGCTACACACATTCTGCCATTTATGGTCACATGTACAAACCAGCTGTACAAGCTCCTTGTGCTAGGATCATTAAGGTGACAGCAGTAAGGTACCAGTCATCTAACGAGTCAGTGCTGATATCCAAAACACGAAGCAAATTTTAAGGGCATATTGCACAAGGATGCTACAGGATAGAAGCACAGAAAGTATTACATGCATGCAAAATACTTCACGTGTTTTTTTTTTTTTGTCTTTTATAACTAAACACACTTACAAGCTGGCGATGTATCACTGGGAGCGAGGATACTGTCCCCAAAGAGTCAGAGAGACTAAAAAAACAGGAAGACAAATGGGTAAGGGTCAAGCAACACCAGCCTCTGGAGACTGTACACATGCTACAAACTGTATTCCAGTAACAAGAACCTTTCCATTAGAGAATATATTTACAATATGCCAGTCATGGGCCTGCAAAATACTGAAGGCTGCAACTTGGGAAAAATAAAATTAAAATTAAAAAAGGCAAGCCTCTAGGATAGGTCCATATAAATGTCTCATAATGCAGTAAACTTAAGCCAGAAACCATAACCTTGCAAAAAGCCACAGTGGAGAACAAAAAACAAACACTGGGAGAACACCAAGAGGCAATACTATGACACCTAAAATAAGTTTATTTGGTTGAGAGCACATTAAATGAATGCAAAACTTAGATGTAAATCATTTAAGACCAGGGAGATACCCTACTCTCTTCCAACTTAACAGCTGGCACAAGGGACAAGGAGGGCATTTTAAAGAGGCTCTTGTTGAGCCAACAACCTTCACTGGTGGTGCTTATAACAAAATCACTCACTGCTGCATTTCCAAGGACCTACTCATTAATGCAGACCTCTGAATTATGTATTCATTGATATGTGGGGTCAACAATTCATCAGCAAGAAAAAGGGGGTTCATGGCTACTCTTCATTCATGTCATGCTGTTTAAGGATTAGCTTAAAGACTAACAGGATGTGTAGCAATGTAAGTCGCCACCCCTACCATACTACCCCTGTACTAATCAGAACCAAGCCAGGAAAAAAGTTTGTAACCATCTCCAAAAACTGCAGCTTTTACAATTCAGATGAGTTAAAGGCAAGTAATTCTGAAATATGTAACGGCTTTCAAATGCATTACACATGTAATCTGTCTCACACAATACACACAAAAAAATATTTAAATGGCTACTAACTACTAATGACCTCCAGCCTGTTGCTCCAGGTTTGATTTCTTCTGTCCCTCAGTTGCAAACTTCAGCAGGTCACTTAGCATTCCTCAGTTGCCTACTGTAAAAAAGTACTTATTGCTAGTGGGCCTACCTGTTAAAGACAAAATGCTTTCAAGTTATTTCACATAATCAAAAAGTGAAATGTGTTGATATATTAATTTATTTGTAGACCGGGTGGGTCCAACTGAGCCAAAGGCCCATTTTCAGTGGGGACCCGAGGAGAAAATCTCCAGTTACAAATTAGTCACACACAAAGTTATTCAGTCATATAAAACAGAAATTACATTTCAAAGCAAGTTAATACAACAATGATAACACAATATTTTTTTTTTGTACAGCTTTTTGTAAAAAAAAAAAAAAAAAAAAAAAAAAAAAAAAAAAAAAAAAGAATGTACATTATCAACAAGATGGAGGGGCAGTTAGTGTAAATAACTCAGTTTTTCTTCCCCTAAGAGAGAGCTGTGGAAGTTGTTCCACGGAAGAAGGGTAAGAAGAGAAGAGAAAAAGATGATATGCAAGAGGAATAGGTTTTAGGAATTCAGGTTGGAGCTAGACAGGGTGAGGACCAAGTGTTCTGTAGGTAGTGCCGAGTGCTAGTTTGAATTGTGATTTATAGGTAGGTAACTAGGCTATCAGCCCTGGGGTCTATACAAGCCCAGCCAAAAAGGTACCCTGGCTTTTGCCACCCAAGAAAAGTATTTTCTTGTGCCAATGTCGAGCAGAGCCACAGAGGTGATCCCCGGGCCAAGTTTCACTTGGGTTATCCTGCTGGCAGGCTACCTGCAGTTTGGCCAGAGTTCCAAAGTTTAAGTCCAGCATCGGTTGCTGTTGCCTCCTCCCTGACGTCAGTGCACCAAGGGTATAAAAGATGCAGCCGATGCCATTTTCTTCAGTTTTTCTTGCCCCGGATGTCAGGTGCCCCAAATAGGTAGGCTGAAAAATATAGCAATAAGAAATGCATGCACAAAAATATCATTTCCTTCATCTACAAGCAAATACACCAAAAAAGGTTGTATAGGATAAAGAAGTACAGGTAAGACCCAGCAAAAGAAAGGGGGATGGTGGGAGAGTAACCTGGACTGCAACAGTGAATACACTCTAACATCTACATTTATGGTAGGTACACAACTGTACTATGTTCATCGTGTTTCACTGTTGCAGTCATTACACTTGGGTTGAATCCCAAAGCTGAGGTTGGGTGGCTAGGCCTAAATAGGATTAGGAGAGGTTACAAGGCCCTGCAGAACTGCAGTGGCAAAGCCTACTTTGGATTTAGAATAGAGAGGTAAGTGGTAGTGCTTGGTGAAAGTGTGCACTGAACTCCAGGTTGCAGCCTCTAAAATGTCTTTGGTTGGTGCTCCTCTGAGGAAGGCTGCTGAAGTGGCTGCTGCTCTGGTTGAATGTGGCCTAATGCCCTTAGGCACTGGCTTGCCATGTTGTGAATAGCAGAAACGAATGCAGTGTCCTATCCATTTTGAAATAGTCTGCTTTGAGATAGGCTTTCCTTGTGATCCTGCAGCATAAGCTACAAACAGTTGCTCAGTTTTTCTGAAAGCTTTTGTTTTGTCCAAATAGAAGCGTAGCTGTGTGTGTATGTCCAAAGCGTGCAGAAGTCTCCCCCCTTTATTCTGGGGATTTGGATAAAATGTTGGCAAATGAATGGTTTGGTTAAGTGCCACACTGGATACTACCTTTGGCATAAATGTTGGGTTGGTCCTTAGAGAAACCCTGTCCTGATGAAAAATAATGAAAGGTTCCCACTGCCATCAATGCCTGTAACTCTGAGACTCTTCTTACTGAAGTTATTGCTAGCAGCAGAGCAGTTTTCCATGACAAGAATTTTATATCAGCTGTATTGGCTGGCTGAAAAGGAGGCAATGTAAGCTTTTCTAAAACAAAATTGAGGTCCCATGTAGGTATCGGTGCTCTTGTTGGGGGTCTTATGTTTTTGCCCCTCTGAGGTACTGTCCTAGTAGTGGATGAGAAATAATTGGAGGTTCCGTGTTGTAATGAGCTGAAATGGCAGAGGCATGGATCTTAATTGATGAGAAGGATAGGCCTTTGTCCAGCATCTCAGTTAGGTATTGTAAAATCTAAGGAATATTTGGAACAAGTGGTTCGAGTCCTTGTGCCTGGTTCCAAGCACAGAATCTCTTCCATTTTTCTGCATAAGATTTCCTAGTGCTGGGCCTCCTGGCTTCTAAAATGACATCCATAACAGCTTTAGAGAGAGGTGTGGTCTGAGTGGCTATATTATCTGCCATGCAGCCAGATTTAAGGTTCTGAGTTGACTGTGCAGAATCTGTGTTTTGTTAAGTCAGATGAGGAATTTGAGGTAAAGGCCAGGCTGGGCCTTGAGCCAAGCTCTTTAGGATTGGGTACCAGTGCTGGCATGGCCAGTCTGGGGCAATGGGGATCATCTTTGGCCTCTCGTCTGACTTTTAGGAGCACCTTGGTAAGAAGAGGCAGTGGAGGGAAGGCATAAACTACCAGGGTTTTCCAGCTGAATGATAGAGCATCCACTTTCCATGCTTGAGAGTGATAAGTTGTTGTGCAGAATTTCTGTAGTTGGCAATTGTGAGGGGAGGCAAAAAATGTCTGGGCGTCCCCATTTCCTTGTTATCATGCTGAACACCTGTGGATTTAGTTTCCATTCGTGCAGATCCATGAGATTTCTGCTTAGTTCGTCTGCCAGTGTATTTTTTGTTCCTGGCAGGAATTGTGCCTGCAGATGTACTTGATAGGTCAGTCCTGTGTTCCACAAAGTCATTGCTTGCCTGCACAGGGGGTAGGAATGTGTGCCCCCTTGTTTATGTACCACATAACAGTGGTATTGTCCGTCTTTAGTAACAGTTGTCCTGGATGTAGTAGGTCCTTGAAAGCTGTCAGGGCATTCTGTACAGCTAGCATCTCTTTTTGATTGATGTGAAGATGCATTTGTTCCTTGGGCCATGTGCCCTGAATACAGTTTCCTGCCATATGTGCCCCCCAGGCATAATCCGATGCATCCATTGTTATTGTCTGCCTGGCTGTGGGTAAGGTGAAAGGCTGTCCCTTGTTGTGGTGACAGGCTTGGGACCACCATAGAAACTCCTGTTGTAGACAGGGAAGTAAAGTTACGATCGTTTCCAGGCTGTGACAATGTTGAGTCAAACACTTTTTAGATACCAAGTTTCCTCATATGCAGTCTTGCATATGGAATTAGTAGAATGCAGGATGCCATGAAGCCCAGGGCCTGCAGAATTTTTCTTGCAGGGAGCTGGGTCTTTGTTGCCATCATTTGAAAGTAATGAGTCAGTTGCCTTTGTTTGTCTGGCATGAGATAAGACATCTGGGTAGTTGTATTTAAGCTTGCACCCAGGAATATTATCTCGAGAAGGCACTGGTTTTGATTTCTTTTCGTTTACTGTGTACCCTGGGCAAACTAGTAATCTTTTTACAAACACCAGATGCTTTAGAAGAATGTCCTTGCTCTCTGCTTGAATGAAGCAGTCATCCAAGTAGGGATATATTTGAATTCCTTTTTGTCTGCAGAATGCAATTACTGGTGCCAGGCATTTCGTGAAGACCCTGGGCGCAGAAGATAAGCCAAAGGGCAGTGCAGAGAATTGGTAATGCATTGAGCCAGCTATGAATCTGAGGTATCTTCTGCAACACTGTCTGATTGGGACATGCAGGTATGCCTCCTTGAGGTCCAAAGTAACTAGCCAAGCTTTTTGCCCAGCATGTGTAGAAGTTGTTCTAGTGTTAACATTTTGAATTTTGGAACATCCAGGAAAGTATTTAGGATTGACAAGTCCACTATTGGTCTCCAGGCTATGTCCTTTCTGGGTACTAGGAAAAGTCTGGAGTAAAATCCTTGTCCCTGTTCTTGTGGTACTCTGTGAGTAGTTCCCATGTCCATGAGAGCAGCAATTTGTTTTGTGCCTCTGCCCATTGGTTTTACGGCAGGTCTGGCATAACTTTTGATTTTGGAAGGGTGTGAAAGTGGAACCTGTTACCCTGAAAAACAACATTCAGTACCCATTTGTCCTGGGTGATTATGTGCCAATTTTTTGAGAAAAGTGCTAGCTTGCCCCCTAGGGGTGCTGCCAAAAAGATAAGTGCTTGGCATTTGTAGAGGGAAGTCATTGGGACGGTTTCCTATAAGGTTGTGATTTGTCCTCTCCTCCTTTGGGGGCTAAAGCACCCCATTGTTTTGGTCGGTAGGAGCCTTGGGGCTGAGACTTGCCTCTTGGGCGTCTGTATCTGCCTCTTTGTGGCCTGTCTGATACCGGAAAGGACCAATTTTTTGAAGGCCAGTTTCTGCTAAACCTAGGTGGTTGAACCTGTAAGAAATCCTTTACTGTCTGCATTGATTTTGCTTTATCCTCCATTTTCTATCCTCCATTTTCTTTAACACCACTTCTGCCAACACCAAACAAAGTATCACGCTGTAGTGGAGCATCCAATAATTTTACTTTAACATGTTCAGGTAAACTTTGTTCTTTCAACCAAGCATGCCTACGAATGACAGAGCCTGCAACTGCGGCTCTACAAGAAGCCTCTAATGAATCAAAACCACATTGAAGAGTATGCTTTCCCACTTGTTCAACTGCATGCAATAAATCCTGTTATTTCCTTACTGTCAGGACTTTCAGAGTTTGTAACCATTTTCTGTTTTAACAAGGACATGAGATGCTGTTGATATTTAAGCATGTGAAACTGGCAATTTAAAGCCCTTACAGCTAAAGTAGCCGAAGTGTAAACTTTCTCCCCCCATCTATCCAAAGCTCTGGAATCCCTATCAGAGGGGACAGGATTTTTAGCAGTGGAAGCCTTAACCCCTTTAGGACCCTGAGAAATTCTTTCTGGGTCTGCAGCAGGGTTTTTGTAAAGAAATTTATGAGAGTCAGGGACCCTGTAAGTACATGTCTGGCTTGTCTGGTGCAGGGGGTAAAGAATCAGGAGACAGACTGGATTCAGAGAAAACATTATCAACAATATCAAGCACAGGGGGAATAGCCAGGGGCCTGTGCTGAGGCAATAAAAGAAAATATCTAAGCCTCTTCTTGGATTCTGAGTAATCCTGGCTCTCCCAATGGAAATGCTCCCTCATGGTGTGCAGGGTTTCCCCAAAAGAATAATCCTCAGGCGGAGAGGCTGAGGGTATAGACTCTTCTGCATCAGAGTCCTCATAGGGAGGGAGAGAATATCCCTATCAGAAGAGGAATCAGAGGAAATAGAAAGCTGGTCAGAGGAATCATAGTCAGTGTCTTGCCTAGGCCTTTTGTCAGGAGGGGGATGGGAACCCCTGATTAAAGTAATTAGGTCTTTGGCCATTTTAAGCATCTGTTCTTTGGCATGGATGACTGTTCAGGAGAATGCTTTACTTGTTTTCTTGTCTTTAATGGTGTTTTTGACTTTGCCTTGGCTGCTGTAGTGGACTTAATAGTAAGCTGTGAAGGTCTGAAAACACCCTCAGAAGCCAATGCCTGCTCAGCAGCTCCGGACCCATCTGAGGGAATAGTTTCCGCAGGCCCAATACCTTGAGTTTCCACAGGCCTCGGTGTCTCCACGTGGCTGTCGGTTACGGCCTGTGGCTCTGAGATAGCGGGTGCCAGGGGCTGCGAAAGCGCCTCACTGAGAACCGGCGACTGGCCTAGAAGAGGCTTCATCGTCAGTTTTGGACCTCGGATGCCTGTCCTTTTCTTTGTCTTTGCGTTTTTTTTTTATAAATTCCGGTCGTCGGTTGTTCAGACGACATTATGTAATTAAACCTCCGGCCAACATAATGTAAAGCAAAATCAAACCGTCGTTTAATAGTACGTTTGTTGAATCTAGCACAAAACCGACAACTAGTAATGTCGTGATCAGGGCCTAGGCAAGGAATACAGTAAGAGTGAAAGCCCTTATGAGGTATTTGCTTCCCACAAGAAATACAATTAACTTTTACTGACATCGGTCTGGAGCAAGAAAAGGTTTCCCCAACGGGGTACTTAGCTTTACTGAAGACTTTGGTTCTGAAACTATTGTGAAAATCTCAGGAGTTGGCCGACCGGCACTTGCGAACTGCTTTTGCTTCGGGCACCGCGCGGCAAGAAAGACTGGGGAAAATGGCATCGGCTGCATCTTTTATACCCCTGGTGCAATGACGTCGGGGAAGAGGTGACAGCAACCGACGCCGGACCTAGACTTTGGAACTCTGTCAGACTACCGGTAGCCTGCCAGCAGGATAACCCAAGTGTAATGACTGCAACAGTGAAACACGATGAACATCAATGACCTCTTTTTCTGGATGAGAAACCTATTGTGATGAGGTCTGCCACGTAGAAAGATTTCCTGACTACTGTAGCAATCTGATTTTCAAAGGAGAGACTACTGTCCACCTGTGTCCCAAGGTCTCATCACACTTTCGGTGTCAAGTATACTACCGCCTATGATGTAGTTCATGGGTACAGAGTTTTTACCAAAGGGGATGACAATGCACTTTTTGGCATGGAGCTTGAGGCCTTGGCTTTGAATCCAGTCATCTGTCTCAGTGAGGCCCTTTTGTAGGACGTCCACATCGTTAGGAGTTTCGATTATGGCTCCTAGCTTGCAGTCATCTGCAAACTTCGTTAGCCAAACACCTTCTGTGTTAGCCTGTACTTCAGAGAAGTAGATACCAAACAGGAGAGGACCCAGGACTGAACCCTGTGGTACTCCATTTGTCACTGGTCTGAAGTCGGATTTGGAGTCTGCTACTTTCACAGTGTGGTTTCTGTCAGTGAGCCAGTTGGCAACCCATCTTGTGACATAGGAATTTATACCTAGTTTTTTTTAGTTTATCTATAATTCCAGAGTGGGGGATGGTGTCAAAAGCCTTGGCAAGATCTAGATAGGCTGTGTGAATTACCTTACCCTTGTCTACGGCTTTGGTGACTGCTTCAAAGAAGTCTATCAGGTTTAGGAGACATGATCTGCCTTTTACAAACCCGAACTGGGTGGGATCCAGAGTTTGGAGATTACCAGTGTCTTTGGTTTATAAGTTCCATGATGATACGTTCCATGGTATTTAGGTGGGGTGCCAGTTTGTTCTGTAGTTCGTGTAGAAAGCAGCCTGGGATGTTGTCTGGTCCCATGGATGCTGTGTTCTTGGCTTTGGAGAATGTGGTTTTTACCTGTGCAGCCGTAACTACAGGAACTTTGCATTCTTACAGTATAGAGATGGGCTCTTTAAGGGGTGAGAGGAGGGTAAAGTTAGCATTGAACCTATCTGCCAGGATGTTGGCAATATCAGTTGGGTCTGTACATTTAGTGCCATTGTGCTGTAACTCAGTGCAGATCCGAGTTTTGCCATTGAGATTCTTGCCATAGCTATAGAATGCTTTGTGGTAGTCTTTAGAATCAGTATTTTGTGTTCGTAACTAGCTTTGGAGGATTTTATCAGGGATCACAGCTGCTTACTGAGGCTGACCAGGGAGCTCCTCCACTCGAGGGATTTTACTCTTTTGCAAGAGTTTCTTCCTTCTGTTGTACAGTTTGTTTATGGCAGACCACCACCAGATTGGCTTGCGTTTTTTGGAGGATAGTGTCTTGGTTCTGTTTGGGATAGCACGATCCATGCACTCACGTATTGTGTAGGATTCAGTAGTCGTAACTGTATTGTCCATCTGCATGGGTGTCATGAAGTTCACCACTTCTGTCTTAAAAAGCATGAAGTTGGCTTTGGAGAAATTTTTTACCATGGTTTCCTTAATGGGGGTGGAGGCAGGATGTGGATAACTAGGGTAATTAGCCTATGGTCGGATCGGACCAATGAGGCGTTTACTTCAGGTGTGGAACACCGGTCACTCATATTGGTAATGACTAGATCTAAGATATTGTTGCCCCTGGTGGGGGTGTGGATAAGTTGATCCAGGGCATTGGAGTTTATGAATTCCAGAAAGCGTTGGGCAAAGAAGTTGGTACATGAGTAGTTTTCCCAGTTAATGGTGGGGTATAGTTGAAATCACCCATTATTAGGGTGTTTGGTTGAACACTAACATTTTTCAGTACATCAAGAAAAGAGGAGAGGGAATCCTGGGGCATGGTGGGTGATCTGTAGCAAGCTACAATTTGGATTGCAGTTTTGCCCAGAGTTAGTTGCACTTGGATAACCTCGGCTGCATTATGCTGAGCAACTAGCCTGGAGGTATGGATATCCTTAATGAATATGGACACCTCCGCCTTTGTTGTTCTGGTCCAGGTTACATGGCCGAAAAGTGTGGTATGAGTTATAGCCTGGTACTGCAGGGGTGCTCTCTGGAGCCTTGAACCAGGTCTCAGTCACTGCACCGATATCGATGTTCTCCATTTTAAGGAGTGCCTCGAGTGAGTGCATTTTGAGATTTAAACTTCTAGCATTGAGTAGCATCACCCTCAGTTTTTGCTAGTCTGTTCCTGTTACGGTGGTGAATTTGTCATTTGAACCTTGCCTAAAAAAGGCATTATAGGGGCGGCAAGAACCTTAGCCAGTATCCGGAATCCCAGGGGTGACAGGTGCAGGCGATCTCTGGCAAAGCATCGTGGTCTGTCGACCATGTCATCCCAGGCAGACAGATACTGGATCCTTTAGAATGGCACCAGAAGCTTAGCCAATTGTTGAAGTCAATCATTTTGTCCTTGTACTGTGGCATCATTCTGGGTGATGGCAGAATGCTACTTAGGGCTAGGGTCATACCTGCCTGGGCTACAAGATCGTTCCATGTCTCTTTTCATGTAGTCCAGGTCATTCACACCAACATGGACAATGACAGAGTCATATTTGTACTCGTTGTGGATTGACCTGAGTGCGTGGGTTATGTGGCGGGTCCTGGCACCAGACAGGCAGCTGACAGTAACCTTCTCCTTGTTTAGCCTGGTAAGTGGGACATCAGTGTGCCTGACTATAGAGTCGCCTATGACTAGTGTGTTGGGTACGTTGTTTTGCCTTATTGGCTGTGGTTGAGTGGCACAGAGTCTGCGGGCTATGTGTCATTTGGGTTGTGTTGGGGGGTGGAGGTTGCTTGCATTTCTGCTTTGGAGGTCTCTGTTGCTTGAGCAGATTATTATTGAGAGTCTCCGCAAATGTTTTTGTGTTTCTGTGTGTGGATTTTGGTGGTGTAGATTTAGTGAGACTATGTGATGAGTGTGGTGTGGTGCAAGTGTTTACCTTCTCCTCTTGACTGTCAAGTTCAGTCTTGATTGGAGAGAGCTTTACCTCCAGTTTGGCTAGATATGTGCATCTCTCACAGGTTGTAGTGTTGGGTGGTAGGAGGAGAGGGTTGTCTGTGTACATGAGGCAATTTCTACATTGCCCCAAGATGCCCAGATGCATCTGATAGACAGGAGAGAACACTGGGAGCTGACCCTTGGACATGCCTGAATAAAAAAACTATTTTCCTCTAGATAAGTGAGGAAAGTGAGTACAAGAGCTGTTTTTCTCTAAGCAAGTGAGGAAAGTAAGTACCAAAACTGTTTTCCTCTAGGTAATGAGGAAGGTTGAGTACTGTAGTAATTAGTAGGTTATTTAGTGCTTACAAGTTCTGAACAAGTGCTGATCACAAATAAGCAAATTCAAGTGCTAAAAGTAAGAATCTGTATCTGGACTAAACTAGTTACAGGAAAGGGGAAAAACAAGTGCAAATGGGGGATACTTCTTAAACTGTAAAGAAGGGAGTTCCATAGGTAGGTACTAGGCTATCGGTCGGTCCAAGGGCCTACGCAAGCCTAGCCAACAAGGTTCCCTGGCTTACGCCACCCAAGAAAGTTATTTTCCTGTGCCACTGTCGAGCAGACACACAGAAGTGATCCCTGGGGTGTATTTCCTATCCACTCAAGATTTTTCTTGAAGAGTGTTAATGAAGAACTTTGCTTGACCTAGATGGGTAGCCTGTTCCAGAGTATGGGAAGTCTCTGGGACAGTAATCTATCCCTCTAGCATATCCTGTTTATTGTGGTGACAAGGTTTAGGTCCCTAGAGCATGTAGCTCAGAGGGATTGGGATTTCTTTAGGTGTAGCATGTCCAACAGCTCTGGGTTTGACATAGCTTTATATGTTAGGCAGAGATCACCTCGGAGTAGGCGATATGCTACGGAGTAAAGCTGGAGTTTGAGGCGGTCACTGTAGGGCATTTGTTTGAGGCCAGTAATCCTCTTTGTGAGGTACTTCTGTGGCCTTTCCAGCTGCTGCAGATGTCTTGTGAGGTACATTCCAAAAGGAGTGTTGTACTCTATAATGGGTCTAATGAGTGTCGAGTAGAGGGGAACAATTACCTCTTTTTTCCTGGATGAAAACCCTTTTACAATAAGGTGTGCCACATAGGACTACCTGACTACTGTGGCGATGTGACTATCAAAAGGAGAGACTACTGTCCACCTGGGTCCCAAGGTCTCTTATCACGCATTCGGTGTTAAGTAGATTGTTGCCTATGTGGTAGTTCATGGGTACAGAGTTTTTACCAAAGGGGATGACACTGCACTTTTTGGCATTGAGCTTGAGGCCATGGCTCTGACACCAGGCATCTGTCTCAACGAGGCCCTTCTGTAGGATGTCCACATCATTTGGGGACTTGACTATGGCTCCTAGTTTGCAGTCATCTGCGAACTACGTTAGCCAGAGGCCTTCTGTGTTAGCCTGTACTTCAGAGAAGTAGATACCAAACAGGAGAGGTCCCAGGATAGAACCCTGTGGTACTCCACTTGTCACTGCTTTGAGGCAGATTTGGAGTCTGCAACTTTTACAGTGTGGGTTCTGTCAGTGAGCCAGTTGGCAACCCATCTTGTGACACAGGGATTTATACCTAGTTTAGTGTTGCTATAATTCCAGAATGGGGGATGGTGTCGAACGCCTTGGCGAGGTCAAGATAGGCTGTGTGAACCACCTTACCCTCATCTACGGCTTTGGTGACTGCCTCAAAGAAGTCGATCAGGTTCAGGAGCCATGATCTGCCTTTCACAAACCTGAACTGGGTGGGATCCAGAGCTTGGAGGTTACCAATGTCTTTGTTTATGAGTTCCATGATGACACGTTCCATGGCCTTGCAGACCAGGCTCGTCAGGCTAATAGGTCGATATTTCCTGGGATCAGTGGTGGCTCCCTGTTTGTGGAGTGGGATAACTGTTGCTGTGCGCCATTCAGTGGGCACAAAGCCTGATGTGAGGCTATTATTGAACATGGTGCTTAAGTGGGGAGCCAGTTCGTCCTGAAGTTCATGTAAAACACAGCCTAGGATGTTGTCCGGTCCCCAGGGATGCTGTGTTTTTGGCTTTAGAGTGTAGCTTTTACCTGCATAGTTGTGATTACAAGGACTCTGCATTCTTCCTGTATAGATATGGCCTCTTTAGGGTGTGAGAGGGGGGTAAAGTTAACACTGAACCTATCTGCCAGGATGTTGGCAATATCAGTTGGTTCTGTAATTTTCGTGCCTTTGTGCTGTAACTCAGAGCAGATCTGGGTGTTGCAATCAAGATTCTTGACATAGCTATAGAATACTTTGTGGTTGTCCTTGGAATTAGTCGCCATTTTGTTTTTGTAGCTAGCTTTGGAGGATGTTATAAGGGATCTCACCTTCTTACAGAGGCTGACTAAGGGGAGCTCCTCCACTCATGGGATTTTACTCTCTTTTTGCAACAGTTTCTTCCTTCAGTTGTACAGTTTTTTTATGGCAGGGGACCACCAGATTGGCTTCCTTTTTTTTTGGAAAGAGGAGTGAGATCACTCATTTAAAATTGAAATGAATGCTAGCAAACGGTACTAAATGTAGTTGGTCATACCCTGCATGATTTAAAGACATATCATGACTTCCAATTTCTCTTTTCTGTCCCCCTGAATGACCTCAAAACATTCAGCAGTACAACTGACTACAAATGGCAATGCTGTTTTCTGCAGCATTAGTTACAGGAGGTCACAGTGCGTACGGTTACATGACTGTTAAGAACAGATGCACTACAAAATATGGAAAAGTACAGTTTTGTACCTACCATAAATGTAGATGTCCGAACTGGATAGCATCTGCAGTCATAACAAATGGGTTGTCCTGTCGTCAGGCAGCCCTTCGGTCGGCCGGATTCCAAAGTCTGGGTCCGGCTTCGGCTGATGTCGCACTTCACCCGACGTCATCTCTGCTGGTCTTCGGGTATAAAGGCATCAGCCGACGCCATTTTCCTCAGTGTTTCTTGCCCCAGATGCCAGTTGCCCTCTTGGAAGGCTAAATTTTGGATAAATGCCAATGTTTCCAAAAAAGTAGAAGGCAAACAAAAATAAGCATGTATGTACATATATACAAACAAATACACCATAAGAGACTCCCCAGCTAGCTATTAGGAGGGTAAATACCCTAGGAGTACCACAGAGGGAAGGAGGGAGTAATCCTGACTGCAGATGCTATCCAGTTCGGACATCTACATTTATGGTAGGTACAAAACTGTACTATGTCCTTCATGGATGCATCTGCAGTCATAACAAATGGGTAGAATACCATAGCCAAACTAGGGGAGGAGGAAGAAAAATGATGGTGTAGTTAGGATCCCTTGCAGTACAGCAGTGGCAAACCCTGCTCGGGATCTAGAGTATAGAGGTAAATTATAATGCTTGGCAAATGTATGCACGGAGGTCCAAGTAGCAGCCTCAATAATGTCCTTGGTTGCCACTCCTCGTAAGAAAGCTGTGGTAGTGGCTGTAGCCCTTGTAGAATGAGGTCTTATGTTCTGTGGAATTGGTTTTCCATGGTAGGAGTAACAGAATCTTATGTAATTTCCTATCCATTTGGAGATTGTCTGTTTGGAAATTGCTTTTCCTTCCCTTCCTGTTGCATAGGCTACAAAAAGCTTGTCAGTTTTTCTGTTACTTTTGGTTCTGTCCAGGTAGTAGCGTAACTGTCTATGTACATCCAAGGTATGCAGTATTCTTTCCCCTCTGTTTTGTGGATTGGGAAAGAAGGTAGGTAGGTGGATTGCCTGGTTTAAAGACACTCTGGATACCACCTTAGGCATAAATGTAGGATTAGTTCTCATGGACACCCTATCTTGATGGAAGATTAGGAAGGGTTGCACTGCCATTAACGCCTGTAGTTCCGAAACCCTCCTTGCTGAGGTAATTGCCAGTAGGAAAGCAGTTTTCCATGACAGGTGTTGTAGATCTGCTGTTGCTGCTGGTTCAAACGGAGGGAGTGTCAACTTTTCTAGCACAAAGTTCAAGTCCCATGCTGGTAATGGTGGTTTCCTAGGAGGTTTTACATTCTTGATCCCTCTGAGGAACTGCCTGAGTAGAGGATGTGAAAAGACAGGTGGATCAAAGCTGTATTCTGCTGAAATAGCTGATGCATGTATCTTGATGGAGGAATAGGACAGGCCTGTATGTAGAAGCTCTGCAAAGTACTCCAGAATGTTAGCAATATCTATGTTCGACACATCTTTTCCTCTTTCAGTACTCCAAATGACAAACCTTTTCCATTTTCCTGCATAGTTCCTTCTTGTTGAAGGTCTGCGGGCTTCAAGGATAATGTCTTTAACCCTTTGGGAAAGGTCTGGGTTAGTTGCTGCTATGTGATGTTCCAGGCAGTCAGTTGCAAGGTTTTTAGGTTTGGATGCATGATGTTGTAGTTGTTCTGAGTTAACATCAAAGGCATCAGGGGTATTGACCACATTTTCTCCCGAGACATGCTCCTCAGCAATGGGTACCAGTGTTGTCTTGGCCAGTTCGGAGCTATCAGGATTATCCTTGGACGTTCCTCTTTGATTTTCAGTAGTACCTTGTGCATCAAGGGAAGAGGTGGAAATGCATATGCTGTCAGGCCTTTCCAGCTGAAGGATAAAGAGTCCACCTTCCATGCAAGTGGGTGGAATGTCCTTGTGCAGAATTTTTTAAGCTGGTGATTGAGTGGGGAAGCGAATAGATCTATTTGTGGCATTCCCCATTTCTTTGTGATGGCCTTGAAGATGTCCGGGTGTAGCATCCATTCGTGAGCATCCGAGGTGGTTCTGCTTAACATGTCTGCTAGGGTGTTCTCTTTCCCGGCACAAATATTGCCTGTAACTGGATGTTGTAGCTGAGAGCCAGATTCCAAAGGTCCGAAGTCATTCTGCATAGGGGGTATGAATGAGTGCCTCCCTGTTTGTTGATGTTCCACATGACTGTGGTGTTGTCTGTCCTTATCATCAAATGGCCTTCTTTGAGGAATGGTCTGAATTTTTGGACTGCCAGTTTTACTGCCAGCATTTCTTTTTGGTTTATGTGCAGGTGCAGCTGGTCCTGAGTCCACAATCCTTGTTATGCATTTGTCCAGCATGTGCGCCCCCCATCCTAGGTCTGAGGTCCGTTGTGATGGTTTGGCTTGCTCGAAAGTTGTGGAAGGGTAAGCCTGGGTTTGACTGGCATGCTTGAGCCCACCATAGGAACTCCTGTTTTAGGCATGGGATTAGTGGTATTTCTGTTTCTAAGCTGTGCCTGTGCTGAGACCATAAATTCTTTAGGTACCACTGTAGCTTTCTCATATGCAGTCTGGCATGTGGGACCAAGATTATGCATGACGCCATGAAGCCCAAGGCCTGCAGAACTTTTCTTGCTGTTAGTTTGTTCTGCTTTGTTAATGTCAAGAAGTAAAGAGGGAGCTCTTTTTGTTTTTCTGCAGTTAGGAATGCCATTTGTTTTACTGTGTCCAATTCCGCGCCCAAGAATGTTCTTGTTTGGGATGGTATCAGCCTTGACTTTTGTAAATTGACTGTGTATCCCAGGGCTTGTAGCAAGTAAATGACCCTTTGTAAATCTGTTGTCGGTTTGCTTTTGTTGTCCGCTTGTAACAGGCAGTCGTCCAGGTATGGATAAATTTGGATTCCCTGTACTCTGCAGTGAGCGATTACTGATGCCAGGCATTTTGTGAATACTCTGGGCGCAGTAGATAAGCCAAAGGGCAATGCTGAGAATTGATAATGCTCTGATCCTGCAAGAAATCTGAGGTATCTTCTGCAATTTGGTCGAATGGGGACGTGCAGGTATGCCTCCTTGAGATCTAGAGTTACCAGCCAACACTCCTTGCCCAGCATGGGAAGAAGTTGCTGTAGGGTCAGCATTTTGAATTTTGGGACAATGATGTATGTGTTTAAGATGGACAGGTCGAGAATAGGTCTCCAACTTTTCTCTTTTCTTGGCACTAGGAAGAGTCTGGAGTAGAATCCTTTGCCCTGTTCTGTTATTGGTACTATTTCCACAGCTCTCATCTTTGTTAATCCCGCTATCTGCTGCAGAGCTTCTATTTTTTGATTTGGAGGCAGGTTTGGCATTCCTCTTTTTACTGGTAAGGTGTAGAAGTAGAACCGGTAGCCTTGGTCTATGGTTTGCAAAATCCACTTGTCTTTTGTGATATAGTGCCAATTTTTCGAAAATAAGGCTAACTTTCCGCCTAATGGTGCTGCTATTTGCTCCCTGGTAGGCGGAGTCAGAGCCAAGTCACTGTGATTGTCCTGTTGCAGTGGCAGTGGTTGTGTCTGTGCCTCGGTTATTGCCTTGCCACTGTCGTCCTCTGTAGGCACCTCCTCTGGATTGATTTCTGCCTCTAGAGCGTCTATTCCTGCCCCTTTGGGATCTTGTGGAGTCAGGAAAGGACCAATATTTGGCAGGCCAGTTCCTGCTAAACCTTGGGGGCTGAACCTGTAAGAAATCTTTAACTGTTTGTACAGATTTTGCCTTTTCTTCCATTTTCTTCATTACCTGCTGGGCAGGTGTACCAAATAGACTGGCATTATCCATAGGAGCATCTAATAGCTTTGCTTTAACATGATCCGGTAAGACCTGTTCTTTCAACCATGCATGCCTTCTTATCACTGTGCCAGTCATGGCTGATCTAAATGAAGCCTCCAGTGCATCATAGCCACATTTTAAGGAATGGTTACTAACCTGTTGGATGTTATTCACCATTTCTAATACATATTTCTTATCTAAAGATTCATCAGAGGACAGTTTTTTAGTTAACTGATCAAGCATATACTCTTGGTATTGGATCATGTGAAACTGACAGTTTAAAGCTCTAGCTGAGAGAGTAGCAGAGGTGTAAACTTTTTTCCCCCATCTCTCTAAGGACCTGGATTCCCTTTCTGAAGGAATAGGGTTTTTTGCTGTGGTCGAGGCTACTGCCTTAGGCCCCTGGGATATAGTTTCGGGGTCTGCAAGTGGGGCCTTGTATAGGTGGTGATGAGTGTCTGGCACCCTGTAAAATCTATCTGGTTTGGCAGGGGCTGGAGGTAAAGAATCAGGAGCAGTGCAGACATCATTAAATGCATCATCCACAACAGGCAGTACAGGAGGTATAGCTAAGGGCCTATGTTGTGGTAAGTGCAGAAAAGTCCTAAGCCTTTTTCTTGAATCTGAGAAATCTTGTCCCTGCCATTGGAATTGTTCTCTCATGGCATGTAAGGTTTCCCCAAAGGAAAATTCCTCTGGTGGAGAGGCAGCTGGAATGGATTCTTCAGCATCGGAATCTTCATAAGTAGAAAAAGGAGCCTCTGGCTGGTCTGTAATGTCTGAGACATCCAGAATCATCAGAGGACACTGGCTCGGGGCTCTGCTCTAGGTCTCTTTTCTGGGGGCTGAGAGGCCCTGTCTGGGTGAGATTGGGATCCCTAATTAAGGATATTAAATCTTCTGCCAGAGTAAGCATTTGTGAACTAGAAGTGGGCCTGAGTGAGGGGCTTAACAGGCACTGATTTAGCAGATTTGGCTGCTTTAGCCCTGGCAAAGGCCTTAATAGACATGGCTGCAGGAGGCCTAGCAGCACCACGTGCTGGGGTAGAGACATCCAAAGGGATGGTGTCTGATAAATCACTAGGAACCACAGTTGTAGGCAAAATTTCTGAGGCCGATTCAGGTAAGGTAGCAGGAGCCTCAGTAGTAGTCATGGATTCGGCTGAAGATTGACCAGTTTTCTCGGTTTTGCCGAAACCGAGACACTCGCTTGCTTAACCGTGGTTTCGACCGAAACCGCGGACCGCGAGTGTCCGTCTTTTTCTTTGCGTTTAACAATTTGGGTAGTCGGAGGATCCGACGGCATAATGTACGCAAAATCTGAGCCGAAAAACTGTTCAGCAAACTCCGACCGACGCCTAAGCGTTCGTCGGTTGAAGGAAGCACAGGCCGAACAGGCTGCTACGTCGTGGTCTGGGCCTAAGCAAGGCAGACAGTAAGAGTGGAAATCTTTATGAGGTATTTGTTTCCCACAAGTTAAACAGTTATTGACTTTTTCTGACATCGGCTGAGGCAAGAAAGAGTCCCCAAAGGGGTACTTAGCTTTTTAGAAGTCTTCGAAGTAGTATTCGGTAGTAGTAATCTCTGGATCTGACCGACCGGCACTTGCGAACAGCTTCTGCTTCGGGCGCCACGTGGCAAGAAAGACTGGGGAAAATGGCATCGGCTGATGCCTTTATACCCGAAGACCAGCAGAGATGACGTTGGGTGAAGTGCGACATCAGCCGAAGCCGGACCCAGACTTTGGAATTCGGCCGACCGAAGGGCTGCCTGACGACAGGACAACCCATTTGTTATGACTGCAGATGCATCCATGAAGGACATCATGAAGCACTTCCGAATTAGAAAGCAACAAAGTTTGGGATGACAGACTTTTGTCAAGAATAATGACAGTTAACCAGCAATGCACACAGCAAGTATGTAACTACACACACACATTTTATATTATATATGCACATATATATGCATACACATAGGTCTGTGTAGGTACAAGACATGCGCAGGACTCATGCTCTTTAGTAGAGTGGCAGTTTATCTTTGCAACACAAATGCAGAGTTAGCCATAGGTCAACAACACTGATTAAGCACGTTAGTATTTCACCTGAAGGTTTTTAAGGCCTTAACAGATAAGTGCTACACTTCTACACCTGCAGGTTTCCTTAGTAAAGAATGAATGCACTGTCATATTTTAACAAGAATGACACCTGCACCATCAATGCCATAAGAAGTGTGAACACAGACACACACTGCAGTTCAATAGCCAGTTCAGAACACTGAAGACCACCAATCCCACTGCCATTTTTTCACCCAATTCATAGTCATGGGAAACAAAATCCCTTCATAAGAAGCAGGGGATGCAATGTAGATATCTGTCTTGATAGGGCACCAATCTATTCACAGGACACACGGGCACTCAGAAGCTGACTTAAGAGCAGGTCAGACCATCAATACAAGTTATCTACTTCTGTTGTGGAAGGATACAGGGAGCCCCACATAAAAGCCTGTGCAGACTTAGGCAGGATAAGCAAACCATACACACTAGGCACTTCATACTTTAACAAACCAAAAGCTAAGAGCAATAAAACAGCAACTCTGAATTCTGCACCAGAGGGATACCCATCTGCACTTTTGGCAACCAACAGGACTCAGTGAATGCCAGCCCAGAGTCAGACTATTTAGGATAACACAATTCTGCTCCAGTTCTAGCTGTTGAACACAGTTTTCCAGTACATCAATATGGTGATATGGTAAACAAGCTTCTTAAAGAGTACTCAAGCCTACAGACCCTGGTGAAAAGTGCAGGGACTCTCCAGTACTATTTAACTCATCTTACAATGAGCAACAAAACTGAAATCCCTGGTACTTCTGTACTTGATTCCCTTATTAATAAGTACAATATTCCTGTTGGAACCTGAAAAAATGTTATTTTGCCAAGTATCATTAGAGCCTGCAGCAGTCAAATGGAAAAAAAAATCCAATTTGTTTGATAACAACCGCGAACCAACACACTAATGTCTCGTGATCAAAACACTAAAATTAGAGTACAATTTTTCTAGAATGCCCACAGCAGCATGGTCATATCATAGGACTTTTCACAGTTAACCTGTTAAGCAAGAAGCTGACAAAGTCATTAAAAGGTGCTCACACTACACATTCTCAGACGAGTCACATGCTTAGCAAATACCTCATGTTACTGCAAAACAAAAAGTACAGTTTTGTACCTACCATAAATGTAGATGTCCGAACAGGATAGCATCTGCAGTCATAACAAATGGGTTGTCCTGTCGTCAGGCAGCCCTTCGGTCGGCCGGATTCCAAAGTCTGGGTCTGGCCTCGGCTGGTGTCGCACTTCACCCGACGTCATCTCTGCTGGTCTTTGGGTATAAAGGCATCAGCCGACGCCATTTTCCTCAGTGTTTCTTGCCCCAGATGCCAGTTGCCCTCTTGGAAAGCTAAATTTTGGATAAATGCCAATGTTTCCAAAAAAGTAGAAGGCAAACACAAAAAATAAGCATGTATGTACATATATACAAACAAATACACCATAAGAGAACCCCCCCAGCTAGCTATTAAGAGGGTAAATACCCTAGGAGTACCACAGAGGGGAAGGAGGGTGGGTAATCCTGACTGCAGATGCTATCCTGTTCGGACATCTACATTTATGGTAGGTACAAAACTGTACTATGTCCTTCAAGGATGCATCTGCAGTCATAACAAATGGGTAGAATACCATAGCCAAACTAGGGGAGGAGGAAGAAGAATTGTGGTGTAGTTAGGATCCCTTGCAATACAGCAGTGGCAAACCCTGCTCGGGATCTAGAGTATAGAGGTAAGTTGTAATGCTTGGCAAATGTATGCACGGAGGTCCAAGTAGCCGCCTCAATAATGTCCTTGGTTGCCACTCCTCGTAAGAAAGCTGTGGTAGTGGCTGTAGCCCTTGTAGAGTGAGGTCTTATGTTCTGTGGAATTGGTTTTCCATGGTAGGAGTAACAGAATCTTATGCAATTTCCTATCCATTTGGAGATTGTCTGTTTGGAAATTGCTTTTCCTTCCCTTCCTGTTGCATAGGCTACTAAAAGCTGGTCAGTTTTTCTGTTACCTTTGGTTCTGTCCAGGTAGTAGCGTAACTGTCTATGTACATCCAAGGTATGCAGCAGTCTTTCCCCCCTGTTCTGTGGATTGGGAAAGAAGGTAGGTAGGTGGATTGCCTGGTTTAGAGACACTCTGGATACCACCTTAGGCATAAATGTAGGATTAGTTCTCATGGACACTATCTTGATGGAAGATTAGGAAGGGTTGTACTGCCATTAAGGCCTGTAGTTCCGAAACCCTCCTTGCTGAAGTAATTGCCAGTAGGAAAGCAGTTTTCCATGATAGGTGTTGGAAGATCTGCAGTTGCTGCTGGTTCAAATGGAGGGAGTGTCAATTTTTCTAGCACAAAGTTCAAGTCCCATGCTGGTAATGGTGGTTTCCTAGGAGGTTTTACATTCTTGATTCCTCTGAGGAACTGCCTGAGTAGAGGATGTGAGAAGACAGGGGGATCGAAGCTGTATTCTGCAGAAATAGCTGATGCATGTATCTTGATGGAGGAATAGGACAGGCCTGTATGGAGAAGCTCTGCCAAGTACTCCAGGATGTTAGCAATATCTATCTTCGACACATCTTTTCCTCTTTCAGTACTCCAAATGACAAACCTTTTCCATTTTCCTGCATAGTTCCTTCTTGTTGAAGGTCTGCGGGCTTCAAGGATAATGTCTTTAACCCTTTGGGATAAGTCTGGGTTAGTTGCTGTTATGTGATGTTCCAGGCAGTCAGTTGCAGAGTTTTTAGGTTTGGATGCATGATGTTGTAGTTGTTCTGAGTTAACATCAAAGGCATCAAGGGTAGTGTCCACATTCTCCCCCGAGACATGCTCCTTAGCAATGGATACCAGTGTTGTCTTGGCCAATTCGGAGCTATCAGAATTATCCTTGGACGTTCCTCTTTGATTTTCAGTAGTACCTTGTGCATCAAAGGAAGAGGTGGAAATGCATATGCTGTCAGGCCTTTCCAACTGAAGGATAGAGAGTCCACCTTCCATGCAAGTGGGTGGTATGTCCTTGTGCAGAATTTCTTGAGCTGGTGATTGAGTGGGGATGCGAATAGGTCTATTTGTGGCATTCCCCATTTCTTTGTGATGGCCTTGAAGATGTCCGGGTGTAGCATCCATGCGTGAGCATCCGAGGTAGTTCTGCTTAACATGTCTGCTAGGGTGTTTTCTTTTCCCGGTACAAATATTGCCTGTAACTGGATGTTGTAGCTCAGAGCCATATTCCAAAGGTCCAGAGTCATTCTGCATAGGGGGGTATGAATGAGTGCCTCCCTGTTTGTTGATGTACCACAGGACTGTGGTGTTGTCTGTCCTTATCATTAAATGGCCTTCCTTGAGGAATGGTCTGAAATTCTGGATTGCTAGTTTTACTGCCAGCATTTCTTTTTGATTTAAGTGCAGGTGCAGCTGGTCTGGAGTCCATAATCCTTGTATGCATTTGTCCAACATGTGTGCCCCCCAGCCTAGGTCTGAGGCGTCCGTTGGGATGGTTTGGCTTGCTTGAAAGTTGTGGAAGGGCAAGCCTGGGTTTGACTGGCATGCTTGAGCCCACCATAGGAACTCTTGTTTCAGGCATGGGATTAGTGGGATTTCGGTTTCTAAGCTGTGCCTGTGTTGAGACCATAAATTCTTTAGGTACCACTGTAGCTTTCTCATATGCAGTCTGGCATGGGGGACCAGGATTATGCATGATGCCATGAAGCCCAAGGCCTGCAGTACTTTTCTTGCTGTTAGTTTGTTCTGCTTTGTTAATGCCAAGAAGTAAAGAGGGAGTTGTTCTTGTTTTTCTGCAGTTAGGAATGCCATCTGTTATACTGTGTCCAATTCCGCACCCAGGAATGTTCTTGTTTGGGATGGTATCAGTCTTGACTTTCTTAAATTGACTGTGTATCCCAGGGCTTGTAGTAAGCAAATGACTCTTTGTACGTCTTTTGTCAGCTTGCTTTTGTTGTCCGCTTGTATCAGGCAGTCGTCCAGGTATGGATAAATTTGGATTCCCTGTAGCCTGCAATGAGCGATTACTGATGCCAGGCATTTTGTGAATACTCTGGGCGCAGTAGATAAGCCAAAGGGCAATGCTGAGAATTGATAATGCTCTGATCCTGCAAGAAATCGGAGGTATCTTCTGCAATTTGGTCATATGGGGACGTGCAGGTATGCCTCCTTGAGATCTAGAGTTACCAGCCAACACTCCTTGCCCAGCATGGGAAGAAGTTGCTGTAGGGTCAGCATTTTGAATTTTGGGACAATGATGAATGTGTTTAAGACGGACAGGTCGAGAATAGGTCTCCAACTTTTCTCTTTTCTTGGTACTAGGAAGAGTCTGGAGTAGAATCCTTTGCCCTGTTCTGTTAGTGGTACTCTTTCCACAGCTCTCATCTTTGTTAATCCCGCTATCTGCTTTAGAGCTTCTGTTTTTTGATTTGGAGGTAGGTTTGGCATTCCTCTTTTTACTGGTAAGGTGTGGAAGTGAAACCTGTAGCCTTGGTCTATGGTTTGCAAAATCCACTTGTCTTTTGTGATATAGTGCCAATTTTTTGAACATAAGGCTAACTTTCCGCCTAAAGGTGCTGCTGTTTGTTCCCTGGTAGGCGGTGTCAGAGCCAAGTCACTGTGACTGTCCTGTTGCAGTGGCAGTGGTTGTGTCTGTGCCAGTTCCTGCTAAACCTTGGGGGCTGAACCTGTAAGAAATCCTTAACTGTTTGTACAGATTTTGCCTTCTCTTCCATTTTCTTCATTACTTGCTGAGCAGGAGTACCAAATAGACTGGCCTTATCCATAGGAGCAACTAACAGCTTTGCTTTAACATGATCCGGCAAGACCTGTTCTTTCAACCATGCATGCCTTCTTATAACTGTGCCAGTCATGGCTGATCTAAATGAAGCCTCCAGTGCATCATAGCCACATTTTAAAGAATGGTTACTAACCTGCTGAATGTTATTCACCATTTCTAAAACATATTTCTTATCTAAGGAGTCATCAGAGGACAGTTTCTTAGTTAACTGATCAAGCATAAACTCTTGGTATTGGATCATATGAAGCTGACAGTTCAAAGCTCTAGCTGAGAGAGTAGCAGAGGTGTAAACTTTTTTCCCCCATCTCTCTAAGGACCTGGATTCCCTTTCAGAAGGGAGAGGGTTTTTTGCTGAGGTCGAAGCTACTGCCTTAGGCCCCTGGGAGATGGTCTCAGGATCTGCAAGTGGGGCCTTGTATAGGTGGTGATGAGTGTCTGGCACCCTGTAAAACCTATCTGGTTTGGCAGGGGCTGGAGGTAAAGTATCAGGAGCAGTGCAAACATCATTAAATGCATCATCCACAACAGGCAGAACTGGAGGTATAGCTAAGGGTCTATGTTGTGGTAAGTGTAGAAAGGTCCTAAGCCTTTTTCTTGAATCTGAGAAATCTTGTCCCTGCCATTGGAATTGTTCTCTCATGGCATGTAAGGTTTCCCCAAAGGAAAATTCCTCTGGTGGAGAGGCAGATGGAATAGATTCTTCAGCATCGGAATCTTCATAAGTAGAAAAAGGAGCCTCTGGATGGTCTGTAATGTCTGAGTCATCCGAAGAATCATCAGAGGAGACTGGCTCTGGGGGCTCTGCTCTAGGTCTCTTTTCTGGAGGCTGAGAGGCCCTGTCTGGGTGAGATTGGGATCCCCTAATTAAAGGGATGAGATCCTCTGCCAAAGTAAGCATTTGTGAACTGGAACTGGGCCTGTGTGAGGGGGGCTTAACAGGGACTGATTTAGCAGTTTTGGCTGCTTTAGCCCTGGCAAAGGCCTTAATAGACATGGCTGCAGGAGGCCTAGCAGCACCACGTGCTGGGGTACAGACATCCAAAGGGATGGTGTCTGATAATTCACTAGGAACCACATTAGTAGGCAAAACTTCAGAGGCCGATTCAACTAGGGTAGCAGGAGCCTCTGTAGTAGTCATGGATTCGGCTGAAGATTGACCCGTTTGCTCGGTTTCGGCCGAAACCGAGACACTCGCGGTTTGCTTAACCGTGGTTTCGGCCGAAACTGCGGACCGCGAGTGTCGGTCTTTTTCTTTGCGTTTTTTAACAATTTGAGTAGTCGGAGGATCCGACGGCATAATGTACGCAAAATCTGAGCCGAAAAACTGTTCAGCAAACTCCGACCGACGCCTAAGCGTTCGTCGGTTGAAGGAAGCACAGGCTAAACAGGCTGCTACGTCGTGGTCTGGGCCTAAACAAGGTAAGCAGTAAGAGTGGAAATCTTTATGAGGTATTTGTTTCCCACAAGTTAAACAGTTATTTACTTTTTCTGACATCGGCTGAGGCAAGAAAGAGTCCCCAACGGGTACTTAGCTTTTAGAAGTCTTCGAAGTAGTATTCGGTAGTAGTAATCTCTGGATCTGACCGACCGGCACTTGCGAACAGCTTCTGCTTCGGGCGCCACGCGGCAAGAAAGACTGAGGAAAATGGCGTCGGCTGATGCCTTTATACCCGAAGACCAGCAGAGATGACGTCGGGTGAGGTGCGACACCAGCCGAGGCCAGACCCAGACTTTGGAATCCGGCCGACCGAAGGGCTGCCTGACGACAGGACAACCCATTTGTTATGACTGCAGATGCATCCTTGAAGGACATCTATAGTTTCATCTTGGGATGTTTCACACGAGTAACAAAAAACAAAAAATAAGGATGAGGACTTCCATAAAATGTCTCGCGCACTCTGATCTATAAGGAATTTTGTACAAAAACATCAATACTTAAGATTTCTATTTGACTTTAATCAAAAATAACCAAACAACACCAAAAAGATACTTCTGGCTTAGTATGACTAAACCAGCCAACAAAGGATAAACAAACAGCACCTGACTGACAAAATTTTATATACATGTTTGGACAGAGGTTCAACTTAAACCTGTAAGACTGACAACCGCAGTAATCACATTCTGCTTTTGGGATTAGGGATACAAACTTGTCTGCTAACTTGGCCTTGCACGGTATAACAAGACATTGGAATGGTTTTTAAAAAGCAAGTCATTTTTTTTTTAACCTTTTAATACTATTTTAGACTAGTAGCGCAAACATGGAAACCAAACACTTCAAAAGCTATGGTTCTGTTCTCTAAATTGTAGGAGCCTGACAGCCTCCTATATACAGACTCACAAGTAACCCAGCGGGCAAAACATACTTGCTCTCTTTGCTACCCCACCTTCCCGAATTGTGGAAATTGTGGAAGAAAATGAGTCTGCATGGTTACGCCGATACAAAATAGAAAAGAAAGGAATGACTAGTTAAGCAGTTTATATGTTAACACAGGCGTTTTACTCACAGCACTGCCAAAGCGAAAACATTTTTTTTGAAAATAGACTTGATAAAAGCCTACCTGCCAAGAGCATGGTTTGAATTTCTGTACCTACTATATAAATGGTATTTATTCATGCAGCATGGATTACAGAAGTACTCCATTAGTAATCCAAGTCAAGACTCCAACTCATTTTTGTTACTTTATACTATGGAATGTAGCGGTTTTGTGTCTGATCCCAGTAATTTAAACATTTCTTATGAAAAATCTAGAAAGCTGAATGTCATTCCACCTAAGAATCCAGTTTTATAAATAATGAAAAGGTACAGCTGTGTACACTTACCATAAATGTAGATGTTAGAGTGTATTCACTGTTGCAGTCATCACATTAGGCTAATCTGCTGGCAGGTTGCCCTCAATCGGCCTGATTAACAAAGTCTTGGGTCCTGCATCGGTTGCTGTCCCTTCTTCCATGACGTCAGGTCACTAGGGGTATAAAACATGCAGCCGACACCATTTTCATCAGTTTTTCTTGCCCCAGATCTCAGGTGCCCCCCAAATGGGGAGCAAAATATATATATATATATATATATATATATATATATATATATATATATATATATATTATACACACACACACACATGTAATTTAGAACACAAAAAATATACCGCCAAATAAAGCAAATACACCAAAAAGGCTTTTAAGCATAGTAAAAGAAGGAAGAGGTATAGTAAGAGAAAAACAGGGGGCTGGAGGGTGCGTAACCAGGACTGCAACAGTGAATACACTCTAACATCTACATTTATGGTAAGTGTACACAACTGTACTATGTTCTTCGTGTTTCACTGTTGTAGTCATTACATTTGGGTTATCCTGCTGGCAGGTTGCCCTCAGTCGGCCTGAATTCCAAAGTCTTGGGTCCTTCGTTGGTTGCTGTCACCTCTTCCCTGACGTCAGGTCGTCAGAGGTATAAAAGATGCAGCCGACGTCATTTTATTAAGTTTTTCTTGCCCCAGATGTCAGGTGCCCCCAAAAAGGTAGGGCTAAAATTATGTAAGTAAAACATACATGCACCAAAATAAGCTTCATCTTCATCTATAAGCAAATACACCACCTAGGTTGTATAGATTAGAGAAGTAAAGATAAGTTCCAGCAAAAATAATGGGGACGGCGGGAGGGTAACCTGGGCTGCAACAATGAATACACTCGAACAACATTTATGGTAATTATACACAACTGTACTATGTTCTTCGTGTTTCACTGTTGCAGTCATTACATTTGGGTTGAGTCCCAAAGCTATGGTTGGGGGGCTGGAGCTAAACAGCATTAGGAGCGGCTATGAGGCCCTGCAGAACTGCAGTGACAAAGCCTGCCCTGGATTTAGAGTAAAGAGGCAGACTGTAATGTTTTATAAAGGTATGCACTGAACTACAAGTAGCAGCCTCCAAAATGTCTTTGGTTGGTACTCCCCTGAGAAAGGCTGCAGCTCTAGTTGAATGTGGCCCAATGCCCTTAGGCACTGGTTTGCCATGCTGTGAGTAGCAGAATCGAATGCAGTGACCTATCCATTTTGAAATAGTTTGCTGAGATCACCTTTCCTTGTGATGCTGTGGCATATGCCACTAGTAATTGCTCTATCTTTCTGAAAACTTTAGTTTTGTCCAAGTAGAATCTAAGTTGTCTGTGTACGTCCAAAGAATGCAGAATTTTCTCCCAATTGTTCTGTGGATTTGGATAAAAGGTTGGCAAATTGTTTGGTTAAGGGCAACACTGGATACCACCTTAAGCATAAATGTAGGGTTTGTTCTCAGAGAGACCCTGTCTGGATAGAAAATGATATAGGGTTCCACAGCCATGAGAGCCTGTAGCTCTGAAACTCATCTTGCAGAAGTTATTGCTAGGAGCAGAGCTTTTTCCAAGATAACAACTTTATGTCCGCAGTAGCAGCTGGCTCTAAAGAAGGTAAGGTGAGTTGTTCCAAGACATAATTGAGGTCCCATGCAGGTACTGGCGTTCTCCTTGGAGGCCTTAAGTTTTTGGCTCCTCTGAGGTACTGCCTTAATAAAGGATGATAAAAGAGTGGTGGCTCTGTATTGTAATGAGCCGAAATGGCAGAGGCATGGATTTTAATTGATGAAAAAGATAGGCCTTTGTCCAGCATCTCAGTTAAATATTGCAAAATATTTGGGACAGCTGTATCAGTTCCTTGAGCTTGGTTCCAAGCGCAAAATCTCTTCCATTTCCCAGCATAGGATTTTCTAGTACTAGGCCTTCTGGCTTCTAAAATGACATCCATCACAGCTTTACTGAGATGTGTGGTTTGTACGGCTACATTATCCGCCATGCTGCCAGGTTTAGGGTCCTGAGTTGGCTGTGCAGAATCTGATTGTTTTGCTGGGACAGTAGATGAGGTATTTGAGGTAAGGTCCAGGCTGGGCATTGGGACAAGTTTCTTAAGATCGGATACAAGTACTGGCATGGCCAGTCTGGGGCAATCAGAATCATTTTTGGTTTCTCCTGCCTGACCTTTAGGAGTACCTTGTGGAGGAGAGGCAGTGGAGGAAAGGCATATAATGATAGGTTTGTCCAGTTGAAAGATAAGGCGTCCACTTTCCAAGCTTTCTGTGATAAGTCCTTGTGCAGAATCTTTTTAGTTGATTATTTTAGAGAAGCAAATAGATCTATGTCCGGGCGTCCCCATTTCATTGTTATCATGCTGAAGACTTATGGATCCAGGTGCCACTCATGGGAATCCATGAGGTTTCTGCTTAGTTCGTCTGCCAGAGTATTTTCCTTTCCTGGCAGGAATTGTGCCTGCAGATGAACTTGGTAAGTCAATGCTGTGTCCCATAAAGCCATGGCTAGTCTGCACAGAGAGTAAGAATGAGTGCACCCCTGCTTGTTTATGTACCACATTACCATGGTGATGTCTGTCTTTATCAGTAGTTGTCCCAGATGAAGTAGGTCCTTGAAGGCTGTCAGGGCATTTTGAACAGCTAGCATCTCCTTTTGATTGATATGTAGATGCTTTTGGTTTGTGGACCAGGTGCCCTGAATGCCTCTTCCTTCCATGTGTGCCCCCCAGGCATAATCTGATGCATCCGTCGTTAGGCTCTGCCTGGCTGGGGGTAGTGAGAATGGCTGTCCCTTGTTTTGGTGACAAGCTTTTGCCCATCATCGAAATTCCTATTGCAGGCAGGGAATTAGAGTAATCTTTGTTTCCAGGCTGTGGCAATGCTGTGTCCAGACACTTTTTAGGTACCATTGAATTTTCTTCATATGCAGTCTTGCATATAGAATTAGTAAGATGCAGAATGCCATGAAGCCCAAAGCCTGTAGAATTTTTCTTGCAGATAACTGGGCCTTTGTTGCCATTTCCTTGAAATAGGTAGTCAAGTTGCCTTTTTTTGTCTGGAGTGAGATAAGCCATCTGGGCAGTTGTATTTAAGCTAGCACCCAGGAATATTACCTCTTGAGAGGGTACTAGTTTTGATTTCTTTTTGTTGACTGTGTACCCTAGGCCTGTTAAAAGTCTTATCACGAAAGTCAGATGCTGTAGTAGAATGTCCTTGTTCCCTGCTTGTATGAGGCAGTCGTCCAAGTAAGGTTATATTTGTATTCCTCTTTGTCTGCAGTAAGCAATTACTGGTGCCAGACACTTTGTGAAGACCCTGGGTGCAGTAGATAAGCCAAAGGGCAGTGCAGAGAATTGGTAATGCTTTGAGCCAGCCTTGAATCTGAGGTATCTTCTGCATGACTGTCTGTTTGGGACATGCAGGTATGCCTCTTTTAGGTCTAAAGTCATGAGCCAAGCCTTGCTGCTGGGCAGTAGCTGCTGTAAGGTCAACATCTTGAATTTTGGTATATTCAGGAAAGTGTTTAGAATAGATAGGTCCAGTGTTGGTCTCCATGCTTTGTCCTTTCTGGGTACCAAGAACAGTCCTGAGTAAAATCATTGTCCCTGCTCTTGCTGTGGTACTTGTTGAACAGCCCTCATGTCCATGAGAGCTGCGACTTGTTTTTGAGCCTCTGCCCATTGATTTTTTGGCAGGTCTGGCCAACCGTTTGCCCTTGGCAGGGTATGGAAATGAAACTTGTAACCTTGTGACACTATGTCTAGAACTAAATTTTCCTATCAGAGTCTTCGTAAGAAGAATAAGAAGCCTCAGGAGGGTCTGCATGTTCTGAGTCATCAGAGGAATCATCTGTGGATACTGGCTCAGGGGGCTCTGCTCTAGGCCTCTTTTCTGGAGGAGGGAGAGAGGCCCTGTCTGGATGAGGCTGGGCTCCACGAATTAAAGAGATGAGATCCTCAGCCAAAGAAAGCATGTGGGAGCTGGTGCTGGGCCTGTGAGAAGGGGGCTTGGCAGGCACAGGTTTTGATGCTTTGGCTGCTTTAGCCCTGGCAAAGGTCTTAATAGACATAGCTGGAGGAGGCCTAGCAGCTCCACGTGCAGGGGTTGAAACATCCAGGGGAATGGTGTCTGATAAATCCTGTGAAACCGCAACAGAAGGTTGGATTTCAGAAGCCGTTTCTACCAGGTTAGAAGAGGCCTCGGTAGAAGGCATGTTATCGGCTGAAGAAAGAACCGCTTGCTCGGTTTCGGCCGAAACAGAGACACTCGTGGTTTGCTTAACCGCGTTTCGGCGAAACCGCGACCGCGAGTGTCGGTCCTTTTCTTTGCTTTTGGTAATTTGCGTAGTCGGAGGATCCGACGGCATAATGTAGGCAAAATCGAGCCAAAATCTGTTCAGCAAAGTCCGACCGACGCCTAAGCGTCCGTCGGTTAAAAAGCACAGGCTAGACAAGCTGCTACGCCGTGGTCTGGGCCTAAACAATGTATGCAATAGGAGTGGAAATCTTTATGAGGTATTTGTTTCCCACAAGATAAACAGTTATTAACTTTCTCTGACATCGGCTGAGGCAAGAAAGAGTCCCCAACGGGGTACTTAGCTTTATAGAAGTCTTCGAAGTAGTATTCGGTAGTAGTAATCTCTGGATCTGACCGACCGGCACTTGCGAACAGCTTCTGCTTCGGGCGCCATGCGGCAAGAAAGACTGAGGAAAATGGCATTGGCTGATGCCTTTATACCCGAACAACTGCCGCAATGACGTCGGGTGAAGTGCGACACCAGCCGAAGCCAGACCCAGACTTTGGAATCCGGCCGACCGAAGGGCTGCCTGACGACAGGACAACCCATTTGTAAAGACTGCAGATGCATCCTTGAAGGACATCTAAATTTTCCTGGGTTATAATGTGCCAATTTTGAGAAAAAAGTGCTAGTTTTCCCCCTAAGGGTGCTGCCAGAAGATAAGTGTTTGGCGCAGGCAGGGCGAAGTCATTGGGACTGTTTCCTGTAGGATTGTGATTGGTCCTCTCCACCTTTGGAGGTAGAAGCACTCCACTGCTTAGGCCTGTAGGATCCTTGCGGCTGTGATCTGCCTCTAGGGCGTCTGGATCTGCCCCTTTGAGGTCTATCTGAGACTGGAAAGGACCAATTCTTTGTAGGCCAGTGTCTGCTAAATCTAGGTGGCTGTACCTGTAAGAAATCCTTGACCGTTTGCATAGATTTAGCTTTGTCCTCCATTTTCTTTAACAGCTCTTCTGCCTTAACACCAAACAAGGTATCATGTTGTAAAGGAGCATCCAATAATTTTGCTTTAACATGGTCAGGCAGATTTTGTTCCTTTAACCAAGCATGCCTCCTAATAACAGAACCCGTAACAGCGGCCCTGCAGGAGGCCTCCAGAGAATCAAGCCCACATTGCAAAGTATGCTTTCCAACTTGTTCAGCTGTGTGCAATAAATCCTGCATTTCTTTGTTTTCTGCACATTCAGAATTTGCCATCATTTTCTGTTTAAGCAGTGTTATGATATATTGCTGATATTTGAGCATATGAAACTGGCAATTTAAGGCCCTTATAGCCAAAGTAGCAGATGTGTAAATCTTTTTTCCCCCATCTATCCAGAGCCCTAGAATCCCTATCAGAGGGCGTAGGATTTTTTGCAGTAGAAGCCTTGACCCCTTTTGGACCCTGAGAAATAGTTTGTGGGTCTGCAGAAGGGTTTTTGAAAAGGAATTTATGAGAGTCAGGAACCCTGTAGTACCTGTCCGGCTTAACAGGAGTTGGAGGTAAAGAGTCAGGGGTCAGACTACACTCTGAGAACACATCTACAATGTCCAACACAGGTGGAATAGTTAGAGGCCTGTGTTGAGGTAGTAAAAGAAAGTCTCTGAGCCTTTTCTTAGATTCTGAAAAATCTTGGCTCTCCCAAGGGAAGTGTTTCCTCATGGTATGCAAGGTTTCCCCAAAAGAGTAGTCCTCAGGAGGAGAAGCTGAAGGAACTGATTGTTCAGCATCAGAATCCTCATAGGGGAGAAGAGAACATTCCTGATCAGAAGAGGAATCAGAAGAAATGGAAACCTGATCTGAAGATTCATAGTCTGTCTCTTGCCTAGGCCTCTTACCAGGAGGGGGATGGGAACCCTTGATCAAGGTAATTAAGTCTTTGGCCATTTTGAGCATTTGTTTTTTGGGCATGGAGGCCTGTCCTTGTGACTGGTGAACTTGTTTGACTTTAAAGGGGTCTTAGTCTTTGAAGTCGGTTTAATATATAATTCTTTAGGTCCGAATACACCCTCAGAAGCCAATGCCTGCTCAGCAGCTCCGGACCCATCTGAGGGAATAATCTCAGAGGCTCCAATACTTTGAGTTTCCTGCGGCCTGGGCAACTCCACGTGGGAGTCGGTAGCAGGCGTCAGGGGCTGCGAAAGCGCCTCACTGAGAACCGGCGACTTGCTTAGGAGAAGCTTCATCGTTGGTTTTGGACCTCAGTTGCCTGTCCTTTTCTTTGCGTTTTTTGTGAACTCCGGTAGTCGGACGGCTATCCAACGATATTGTATAAATTAAATCTATGCCCAAAATAGCTTAATGCAAAATCGTACCGACGCTTAATAGTGCGTTGGTTAAATCTAGCACAAAACCGACAACTAGCAACGTCGTGGTCAGGGCCTAGGCAAGGAATACAGTAAGCATGAAAGCCCTTATGAGGTATTTGCTACCCACAAGAAATACAATTAACTTTTTCTGACATCGGTCTGGAGCAAGAAAAAAAGTTTCCCCAACGGGGTACTTAGCTTTTAATGAAGACTTCGGATCTGAAACTCGAACACAAAAATCTCAGGAGTCGGCCGACTAGCACTTGTGAACTGCTTCTGCTTCGGGCACCATGCGGCAAGAAAGACTGAATAAAATGGTGTCGGCTGCATCTTTTATACCCCCGACGACCTGACATCAGGGAAGAGGCGACAGCAACTGACGCAGGACCCAAGACTTTGGAATTCAGGCCGACTGAGGGCAACCTCCCAGCAGGATAACCCAAATGTAATGACTGCAACAGTGAAACACGAAGAACATTTATACAGCATTAGGAGCAGCTAGAAGGCCCTGCAGGACAGCAGTGGCAAAGCCTGCTCTGGATTTAGAGAAGAAATGTAAATGGTAATGTTTGGTGAACGTATGAACTGAGCTCCAGGTAGCAGCTTTTAGAATGTCTCTGGTAGGAACCCCTCTGAGGAAAGCTGCAGAAGTAGATGCAGCCCTGGTGGAATGGGATCAGATTCCCTTGGGGACAGGTTTACCATGGTGCATGTAGCAGAAACGAATACAATGGCCTATCCATTTTGAAATAGTCTGCTTTGAAATGGCCTTTCCCTCTGCCCCTGCAGCAAATGCCACCAGTAATTGCACAGATTTTCTAAGTGATTTTGTCCTGTTTAAGTAGAATCTTAGTGGTCTGTGTACATTCAATTAATGCAGAATCCACTCACCCTTATTCTGTGGATTTGGGAAGAAGGTAGGCAGATGAATGGTCCGATTAAGAGCCACTCTAGATACCACTTTATGCATAAGGATGGATTGGTCCCGAGAGCCACCCTGTCCGTGTAAAAGATAATAAAATGCTCCACTGCCATGAGAGCCTGTAGCTCTGAAATCCTTCTAGCTGAAGTGACTGCTAAAAGAAAAGCAGTCTTCCAAGAGAAATTTTAGGTCTGCAGTAACAGCTGGCTCAAAAAGAGGTAGAGTGAGTTTTTCCAACACAAAATTGAAGTCCCATGCAGGAGTTGGTGCTCTCCTGGGAGGTCTTTTTGGCCCCTCTGTGGTACTGCTTTAGCAGGGGATGAGAAAAGAGGAGAGGCTCTGTGTTGTAATGAGCTGAAATGGCAGATGCATGGATTTTTATGGAAGAAAAAGATAGGCCCTTGTGAAGCATCTCAGTTAAATATTGCAGAATCTGAGGAATATTGGGCATTGCTGTGCTTATTCCTTGTGCTTGGTTCCAGGCGCAGAATCTTTTCAATTTGTCAACATAAGATTCTCTAGTACTAGGTCTTCTAGCCTCCAAAATGACATCCATCACAGGTTTGCTGAGAGATGTAACTGGTGAAATTAGTTGACTGAATAAGATTCAGAGTTTGGAGCTGTGTTTGTAGAATTTGATAGTTCTGCTGAGACAGTAGATATGTTGTCTGAGGCAGGTACCATGGGGGAAGGTACGACATATTGCGTAGGAGCGGGTACCAGTGTTGGCGAGGCCAGTCTGGAGCAATCGGAATTATTTTTGTTTTTTCCTGTCTGACTTTTAGTACGACCTTGGAGAGCAGAGGGGGGAAAAGGCATAGACTGATAGATTTTTCCAGCTGAAGGATACAGCATCCACTTTCCAAGCTTTTTGTGATGAATTCTTGTGCAAAATTTGTCCAACTGATAGATCTTTTTGCCTCACCCCAAAACTATGTCTGGGCTCCCCCATTTGCATATCAACATGCTGAAGATTTGTGGATCCAGTTTCCATTCTTGTGGGTCCATAAGATTTCTGCTTAGTTAGTCTGCCAGAGTATTTTGCTTTCCTGGCAGGAATTGAGCTTGCAGATGTATTTGATAAGTCAAGGCAGTGTTCCACAAAGCCATGGCAAGTCTGAAAAGGGGGTAGGAATGGGTACCCCCCCCTGCTTGTTTATGTACCACATGACTGTGGTGTTGTTTGTCTTTATCAGTAGTTGTCCTGGATGAAGACAGTCCTTGAAGGCTGTCAGAGCATTCTGTACAGCTAGCATCTCTTTCTGGTTGATATGTGGGTGCATTTGATTTGGGCTCCATTGGCCCTGAACGCATCGCCCTGCCAGATGCACCCCCCCCCCCCAAGCATAATCTGACGTGTCTGTAGTCAGGGTTTGAGTGGCAGGAAGTGGAATGAATGACAGTCCCTTGTTTTGGTGGCAAGCCTCTGCCACCATAGAAACTCTTGCTGCAGGCAAGGAATGATAGGAATCAGTTTCCAGGCTGTGACAATGTTGACTCCATAAGCTTTTTAGTTACCATTGAAGTTTCCTCATATGCAGTCTTGCATATGGAATTATTAGAATACAGGAAGCCATGAACCCAAAGGCCTACAGAATATGTCTTGCAGATAGCTGGGTTTTTGTGGCCACTTGTTTGAAGTCATCAACTGAATTTGTTTTTCTGGCGTAAGGTAAGTCATCTGGGCAGTTGTATTCAAGCTTGCAACCAGGAATGTAATTATTTGAGAGGGTACCACAGTTGTGATTTCTTTCCGTTTATGGTGTACCCTAGACAAGTTAGAAGTCTTTTTACAAACGCCATATGTTTTAGAAGAGAGTGTCCTTGTTTTCTGCCTGAATTAGACAATCGTCCAAGTAGGGATAAATTTGAATGTTTCTTTGTCTGCAAAATGCAATTACTGCTGCCAGGCACTTTGTGAAGACCCTGGGCGCAATAGATAAGCCAAAGGGCAGTGCAGAGAACTGGTAATGCAAATAGCCTGCTTTGAAGCGGAGGTATCTTCTGCAAGATTCCCTGATTGGGATATGCAGGGTAAGCCTCTTAAATCTCGAGTTACCAACCAGGCATCTTTGCCTAGCATAGGCAGTAACTGTTGTAGAGTCAGCATCTTGAATTTTGGAATGCCCAGGAATGTAGTTAGAATGGATAAATCCAGAATTTGATGCCATGATTTGTCTTTTCTGGGTACCAGGAAAAGTCTTGAATAAAAATCTTGTCCCTTTTCCTTTTCTGGTACTGGCTGAATAGTCCCCATATTCATGAGGGACATAACTTGTTTCTCGGCAACTTGTTTCTGGGCCTCTGCCCACTGATTTGGAGGCAGATCTGACCATCTGTTTGGGATTGGCAATGTGTGGAGATGAAATCTGTATCCCTGGAATACTATAAAACCCACTTGTCCTGGTTGATTAGTTGCCAGTTTCGTGCATGAAGTGCCAGTTTTCCCCCCAAAGGGGCGGCCAAAAGATAAGTGCTTAGTGACTGCAAAGGAAAGTCATTGAGACTGTTTATCGTAGGAAGGTGCCTTATTACTTCCAGATTTGGAGGTGGAGGCACCCCATTGTTTTGTTCTACAAGTTCCTTGTGACTGAAACCTGGAGCCTTTGGAGTGCCTGGGTTTGACCGGGGCGGCTCTAGTGGGTACTGGAAAGGACCAATTCTTAGTAGGCTAGTGCCTACTGAACCTGGGTGGCTGCACTTGTAGGAAATCTTTTACAGTTTGCATAGATTTAGCTTCATCTTCCATCTTTTTCAAAACTTCTTCTGCCTTATTACCAAATAGACTGTCCTGTTGTAAAGGAGCATATAACAATCTTGCTTTAACATGACAAGGCAGATTTTGCTCCTTGAGCCAAGCATGCCTTCTTATCACAGATCCAGTTACAGCGGCCCTGCAAGAGGCCTCCAAGGAATCAAAACCACATTGCAAAGTATGCTTGCCAACTTGTTCAGCTGAATGCAATAAATCCTGCAACTCTGATATTTAAACATATGAAATTGACAGTTTAAAGCCCTGATTGCCAAGGTTGGAGACGTGTAAACCTTCTTACCCCATCTATCCAGTGCTCTGGAGTCTCTATCAGAAGGGGTAGGATTTTTAGCAATAGAAGCTTTAACGCCCTTGGGACCCTGAGAAATGGTTTCAGGGTCAGTAGTAGGGTTTTTAAAGAGGTATTTGTGAGAGTCAGGAACCTTGTAATATCTGTCTGGCTTACTAAGAGCCAGAGGCAGGGAATCAGGAGCCATGCTGGATTCTGAGAAAACATCATCAATGTCTAGAACAGGAGGTACAGCCAAAGGCCTATGCTGAGGAAGGAGGAAATCCCTAAGCCTCTTTTTAGATTCTGAGAAATCCTGACTCTCCCAATGAAAAAGTGCTCCCTTAGGGTATGCAAAGTTTCTCCAAAAGAAAAATCCTCAGGAGGAGAAGCAGAAGGGATGGAATCTTCTGCATCAGAGTCCTCATAAGGTGGAGTAGATAATTCCTGATCAGAAGAGGAATCAGAAGAAATGGAAACTTGATCGGATGATTAATAGTCAGTGCCTTGCCTAGGCCTCTTAGCAGGAGGAGGATGGGAACCCCTGATCAAGGTTATTAAATCCTCAGCCATTTTGATCTGTTTTTTAGGCATAGGGGCCTGTGCACATGGCCCAAGCGTCGTTTTTTTAGACATAGAAGTTGATTTTGGCCTAGGTTTTGAAGATGGTGTCAGTTTAATATACAAATCTTTAGGCCTGAAAACACCCTCAGAAGCCGGTGCCTGCTCAGTGGCTCCGGACTCATCTAAGGTAGAGACATCCGCGGGTTCAATACTTAAAGTTTCTTGCAGCATACCGGACTCCGAATGGGTCTCAGTAGAGGCCCGCGAATCAAAAGTAGCGGGTATCAGGGGCTGTGAAAGCGCCTCAGAGTACCGGCGAACCGACGACTAGCTTAGGAGAAGCTTTGTCGTCGGTTTTGGACCTCGACAGTCTGTGTCTGTCTTTTTCTTTGCATTTTTTATGTATTCCGGTAGTCTGATTGCTAACCGACGACATTTCTGGACAGTTAAATCTTGAGCCAAAATATTTTGAGGCAAAAATATACCGACACTTAATAGTGCATTGATTAAATTTAGCACAAAACGGACAGCAAGGCACGTTGTGGTCAGGGCCTAGGCAAGGAATACAGTACAAATGAAAATCCTTATGAGGTATTTCCTTCCCACAAGTAATACAATTATTAACTTTTACTGACATTGGTAAGGAGCAAGAAAAAGTTTCCCCAACGGGGTACTTAGCTTTAGGTTGAAGACTTCAGTTCTGAAACTCAAAAATAAAAATTTCAGGAGTTGGCCGACCGGCACTTGCGAACTGCTTCTGCTTAGGGCACCGCGTGACAAGAAAGACTGATGAAAATGGTGTAAGATGCATGTTTTATACCCGACGACCTGACGTCATGGAAGAAGGGACAGCAACTGACGCAGGACCCAAGACTTTGTTAATCAGGCCGACTGAGGGCAACCTGCCAGCAGATTACCCAAATGTAATAACTGCAACAGTGAAACACGAAGAACATCAGCTAGAGCTACATATGCACTATTTATGTAAAGTTTAGTAGTTGTAGTACAGAGGGTTAAGGTTATAGCACAGCTGTGTACACTTACCATAAATGTAGATGTTAGTGTATTTACTGTTGCAGTCATCACATTTGGGTTATCTGTCTGGAGGTAGCCCTCAATCGGCCCGAATACCAGTGTCTTAGTATTTCTGCGTCGGATGCGGTCGCTTCTTCCATGACATCAGGTCATCAGGGGTATAAAACAGGCAGCTGATGCCATTACATCAGTTTTTCTTGCCCCAAATAATCGGGAGCCCCCCAAATAGGGAGCTAGTATATGGTGGGGACCACCACCAGTAAACAGTAAATACCAATGCCATTAGGAATGGCCACAGACAGGAGAGGTAGAAAGATAAAGAAAACCAGGGGGCTGGAGGGAGGGAAACCAGGACTGCAACAGTGAATACACTCCAATATCTACATTTATGGTAAGTGTACACAACTGTTCTATGTTCTTCGTGTTTCATTGCTGCAGTCATCACACTTGGTTGATTCCCAAAGCAAATCCAGCTCTGGATTTAGAAAAGATAGGTAGGTGGTAATGCTTGGTGAAGGTGTGTACAGAACTCCAGGTTGCAGCTTCCAGAATGTCCCTGGTAGGGACTCCCCTGAGAAATGCTGTAGAGGTGGAAGTAGTCCTAGTGGAATGTGGTCTGATCCCCTGTGGGGTAGGTTTTCCATGGTGCTTGTAGCAGAAATGGATGCAGTGTGCTATCCATTTGGAAATGATTTGTTTTGAAATGGCCTTACCCTCTGCCCCTGTAACAGAGCTGACTAGCAACTGGTCAGATTTTCTGAAAGGCTTAGTCTCGTCAAGGTAGAACCTGAGCAGTCTGTGCACATCCAAGGAGTGCAGGATTTTTTCCCCTTTATTCTGAGGGTTAGGAAAGAAGGCTGGCAAATGGATGGGATTGGTTTAAAGCCACACTGGACACCACTTTAGGCATAAAGGACAGGTTAGTCCTGAGAGAAACCCTGTCAGCATAGAAAATAATGAAGGGTTCCACAGCCATTAGTGCCTGTAACTCAGACACTCTTCTTGCTGAAGTTATGGCTAAAAGCAAGGCCGTCTTCCAAGAGAGGAATTTTAACTCTACTGAGGCAGCAGGTTCAAAAGGAGGAAACGTGAGCTTTTCCATTACAAAGTTAAGGTCCCCGGCAGGGGTGGGTGCTCTCCCAGTTGTTAGCCCCTCTCAGGAACTATTTGATGAGAGAGTGAAAAAATAGAGGTGGCTCAGTATTATAATGAGCTGAGATGGCAGAGGCATGAATCTTAATGGAGAAGGATAGGCCTCTGTGGAGTAGCTCTGCTAGGTAATCCAGGATTAGAGGTAAAGAGGGCACTGCTGTGTCCATCCCTTGGGACAGATTCCAAGAACAATATCTTTTCTACTTTTCAGCATATGATTTCCTATAACTAGGCCTTCTGGCTTCAAGAATTATGTCCAGCAACTGTTTGCTGAGGGTTGCTGGTGGAGTATTCAAGGGATAAGCCAGGCTGCAAGGTTTAGGGTTTGCAATTGTGGATGCAAAATCTGTCCCTCCTGCTGAGACAACAAGGTAGGAGTCTGGAGAAGGTGCCAGGGTGGCACTGTTGTCAGGCTGCTTAAGAGTGGGTACCAGTACTGGCGTGGCCAGTCTGGGGCAATAAGAAGTGCCCTTGGTCTGTCTTGCTTTATCTTGAGCAGTACTCGAGAGAAGAGGCAGAGGAGGAAAGGCATAAATTGAGAGGTTTTCCCATTGAAAGGATAGGGCATTCATCTTCCAGGCCCTGTTGTGAGGGTTCCTGTTGCAGTATTTGCTCAGCTGGTGGTTCTCGGGGGAGGCAAAGAAGTCCACCTCCGGTGTCCCCCACCTCTGGATCAGAAGGTTGAAGGTATTGAGCTCCAATTTCCACTCGTGAGTCTAGGAGATTTCTGCTTAAGTAGTCTGCCAGTGAATTTTGTTTGCCTGGCAGGAATTGAGCTTGGAGATGCACTTGGTCGCTCAAGGCTGCATTCCACAGGCCATGGCTAACTTGCAGAGTGGGCAATAATGGGTTCCAACCTGCTTGTTTATCTAACACAACTGTGGCGTTGTCTGTTTTTACAAGCAGTTGTCCTTGAAGGATTAGGTGTCTGAAGGCTGTCAGTGCATTCTGTACGGATAGCATCTCTTTTTGATTGATGTGCAGCAGAATCTGCCCTAGGCTCCAGTGGCCCTGAATGCATTTGCCTGCCATGTGAGCCCACCCATGCATAGTTTGATGAGTCTGTTGTCAGGGTTTGGGCGGCAAGGGGTTGAGTAAAAACAGTCTCTTGTGGTTGCATGCTTCTGCCCACCAAAGGAACTCTGCCCTTAGACAAGGTATGATAGGAATAACTGTTTCCAGGTCCTGAGAATGTTGGCACCAAAGACTTAAGTACCATTGAAGTTTCCTCATATGCAGTCTTGCATATGGAATTAGCAGAATACATGAGTCCATGAACCCTAGGGCTTGCAGTATTTTCCTTGCAGATAGCTGGGTTCTGGTGCCCATTTGTTTAAAGTAGTTTGTTAGATAGATCTGCTTTTCTGAAGTGAGAAATGCCAACTGGGAAGTTGTGTCCAAGCTTGCTCCCAAGAATACAACCTTTTGACTGGGCATCAGATGCGATTTCTTTTCATTGATGGTGTACTCGAATGCAGTGAGAAGGCTTTTTACAAATGCCAGGTGCTGAAGTAGCAATTCCTGACTATCCGCCTAAAATCATGCAGTCGTACAAGTATGGGAAAATTTGTGTATTTTTTTGCCTGCAGTATGCAATGGTTGGAGCCAAGCACTTTGTGAATACTCTGGGCGCAGTAGATAAGCCAAAAGGAAGTGCAGAGAACTGATGGTGCATAGAGCCTGCCTGAAAAGTACAGTTTTGTACCTACCATAAATGTAGATGTTAGAGTGTATACACTGCTGCAGTCATTACACTTGGGTTATCCTGCCGTCAGGCAGTTCTCCCCAGTCGGCCTGAGTTCCAAAGTCTTGGTCCGGCGTCAGTTGCTGTCACCTCCTCCCTGATGCCAGAGCGACAAGGGTATACAAGATGCAGCAGACACCATTTTCTTCAGTTTTTCTTACCCCAGATGTCAAGTGCCTCTAAATAGGTAGGCAATTCCAATTGCTAATAAACAATAAATAAGAAAAGCAAAAAACAACTCTCGGCTACCAGCAAATACTCTCCATAGGTAGTAAGGGTAGAAGACATAGGTACGTACCAGCCAGTAAGAGGGGAAGGAGGGAGGGTAACCTGGACTGCAGCAGTATATACACTCGAACATCTACATTTATGGTAGGTACAAAACTGTACTATGTTCGTGTTACACTGCTGCAGTCATTACACTTGGGTAGAATCCCAATGCTGAGGTAGGGTGGCTGGTTCTATAAGGCATTAGGGGTGGCTATAAGGCCCTGCAGCACTGCAGTGGCAAAGCCAGCTCTGGATTTAGAGCACAGAGGCAGATGGTAATGCTTGGTGAAGGTATGTACAGAACTCCAAGTTGCTGCTTCCAAAATATCCTTGGTAAGTACTCCCCTAAGGTAGGCAGTTGAAGTGGCTGTTGCCCTGGTGGAGTGAGATCTAATGCTGCTAGGTACAGGTTTTCCATGATATGTGTAGCAGAAACGTATACAATGTCCTATCCATTTTGAAATAGTCTGTTTTGAAATGGCTTTTCCCTATGCTCCTGCAGCATATGCTACCAATAATTGCTCAGATTTTCTGAAAGCTTTGGTTTTGTCCAAGTAGAAGCGTAACTGCATGTGGATGTCCAAAGAGTGGAGTAGTCTCTCCCCTTTATTCTGTGGTTTAGGATAAAAAGTTGGCAGGTGAATAGTTTGGTTTACAGCCACACTGGATACCACCTTTGGTGGAAAATGGGGAAATGTTCCACTGCCATTAGTGCCTGTAATTCTGAAACTCTTCTTGCTGATGTTATTGCCAGAAGCAGAGCAGTTTTCCAAGAGATGTATTTTAATTCTGCTGTGTTAGCTGGCTCAAAAGGAGGTAAAGTTAGTTTTTCCAAAACAAAGCTGAGGTCCCAAGTTGGAGTAGGTGCTCTACGGGGCGGTCTTATGTTTTTAGCCCCTCTGAGGTACTGCTTTAACAGAGGATTAGAGAAAATTGGTGGATCCGTGTTCTAATGAGCAAAGATGCAGAGGCGTGGATCTTGGATGAGAAGGAGAGGCCCTTGTCCAGCATCTCAGTTAAGTATTGTAGTCTCTGTGGAATGTTTGGGACAAGAGGGTCGAGGCTGTGAGCTTGGTTCCAGGCACAGAATCTCTTCCATTTATCCGAATAGGCTTTCCTGGTACTAGGCCTTCTGGCCTCCAGAATGACATCCATAACAGCTTTGGAGAGACGCATTGCTTGCTTGACTAAGGAATCTTCCATGCAGCTAGGTTTAAGGTCTTTAGCTGGCTGTGTAGTATTTGATTGTTGTGCTGAGTCAGTAGATGTGGGATTTGAGGCAAAATCCAGGGTGGTTCTTGTGCTAAGCTCCTTAAGATTGGGTACCAGTGCTGGCGTGGCCAGTCTGGAGAAATCAGGATCATCTTTGGCTCTTCTTGCCTGGCTTTTATGAGTACCTTTGGCAGGAGAAGTAGTGGTGGGAAAGTGTATACTTGTAGGTTCTCCCAACTGAATGAGAGGGCATCCACTTTCCATGCTTGTGGATGGTAACTCCTTGTGCAGAATGTTTGTAGCTGGCAGTTTATTGGGGATGCAAACAGATCTATGTCCGGGCTCAACCATTTCTGTGTTATCATTCTGAATATTTGCGGATTCAATTCCCATTCGTGGGGATCCATGATATTTCTGCTTAAGTCATCTGCCAGTGTGTTTTTCTCTCCTGGCAGGAATTGTGCTTGCAGATGAACCTGAAGGTTTATAGCTGTGTTCCACAAGGTCATGGCTTGTCTGCATAGGGGGTAGGAGTGAATGCCCCCTTGCTTGTTTATGTACCACATAACTGTGGTGTTCAGTCTTTAGCAGTAGTTATCCTGGATGCAGCAGGTCCTTGAAAGCTATAAGGGCATTTTGTACAGTTAGCATCTCTTTTTGATTGATGTGAAGATGCCTTTGTTCTGCGGGCCACGTGCCCTGAATTACATTTGCCTGCCAAGTGTGCTCCCCAGGCGCAATCCGATGCATCTGTTGTCAGTGTTTGCCTGGCTGTGGGTTGTGTAAAAGGCTGTCCCTTGTTGAGGTGACAAGCTTGAGCCCACCATTGAAACTCCTGTTGAAGGCAAGGAATTAGTGGTATAACTGTTTCCAAACTTTGACAGTGTTGAGACCATACATTCTGTAGGTACCACTGTAATTTCCGCATATGCAGTCTGGCATATGGAATTAGTAGTATGCAGGATGCCATGTAACCAAAGGCCTGCAGAATTTTTCTTGCAGGGAGTTGGGTCTTTGTTGCCATCAATTGAAAGTATTGAGTCAGTTGTCCTTGCTTGTCTGGCGTGAGATAAGCCATCTGGGCCGTTGGGTTCAAATTGGCACCCAGGAATATAATCTCTTGTGAGGGCACTAGTTTTGATTTCTTTTAGTTTACTGTGTACCCCAGGCAACTTAATAACTTTTTTACAAATGCCAGATGCTTTAGAAGAATGTCCTTGCTCTCTGTTAGAATCAGGCAGTCGTCCGGGTACGGACAAATTTGAATTCCTTTCTGTCTGCAAAATGCAATTACTGGTGCCAGGCACTTTGTGAAGACCCTGGGTGCAGTAGATAAGCCAAAGGGCAGTTCAGAGAATTGGTAGTGCATTGGACCAGCTATGAATATGAGGTATCTTCTGCAGTTTTGTCTGATAGGGACATGCAGGTATGCCTCCTTGAGGTCCAAAGTCATGAGCCAAGCTTTCTTGCCCAGCATGGGAAGAAGCTGCTGTAGTGCCAACATTTTGAATTTCGGAACATCCAGGTAAGTGTTTAGAGATGAAAGACCCAGAATGGGCCTCCAGGCTTTGTCCTTTCTGGGTACCAGAAAGAGTCTTGAGTAAAATCCTTGTCCTTGCTCCTGTGATGGTACCTTTTGAATAGCTCTCATATCCATGAGTGCTGTAATTTGTTTTTGACCCTCTGCCCATTGATTTGGTGGCAGATTTGGCATTCCTTTTAACCTTCGCAGAGTGTGAAAGTGGAACCTGTAACCTTGAAATACAATGTTGAGAACCCATTTGTCTTTGGTGATCATTTTCCAATTGTGGTAGAAGAGTGCCAGTTTTCCTCCCAAGGGGGCTGCCAAGAGGAATTTGTTTGGCAGCTGTAGTGGGAAGTCATTGGAGCTGCTTTTTATATGGTTGGACCCTGTCTTTCCCTTCTTTCTGGCCTGATTCAACCCATTGTCGAGGCCTGTAAGGACCTTGTGTTTGACCTCTACCTCTTGGACGTCTGTACCTTCCCCTTTGAGGTCTGTCTGTAATTGGAAAGGACCAATTCTTATTTGGCCAGTTTCTGCTAAATCTAGGAGGCTGAACCTGTAAGAAATCCTTCACCGTTTGCATAGATTTTGCCTTATCCTCCATTTTCTTTAATACCTCTTCTGCCTCAACTCCAAATGACACATCCTGCTGCAAAGGTGCATCCAATAATTTTGCTTTAACATGATCTGGTAACGTATGCTCTTTTAACCAAGCATGTCTTCTAATGACAGAGCCTGTAACTGCTGCTCTGCAGGCGGCCTCCAGAGAATCAAAACCACATTGCAAAGTATGCTTTCCCACTTGTTCAGCTGCATGCAATAAATCCTGCATCTCTTTAAAATTAGGAGGATCTGATTCTGGAAGCATTTTTTGTTTTAACTGAGACAGTAAAAATTGCGGATATTTCAGCATGTGAAACTGGCAGTTTAAGGCTCTCATTGCTAAAGTTGCAGACATATATACTTTCTTTCCCCATCTGTCTAATGCTCTGGAATCTCTCTCAGAGGGAACTGGATTCTTGGCTGATGAGGCCTTAACTCCTTTGGGTCCCTGAGAAATAGTTTCAGGGTCAGCTACAGGGCTTTTATACAGAAATTTGTGTGAGTCAGGGACTCTGTAGTATCTGCCAGGTTTAACAGGGGCTGGAGGTAAGGAATCAGGATTTAAGCTGGATTCAGTATACACATCTACAATATCTAACACTGGCGGAATAGCAAGGGGTCTGTGTTGAGGTAATAAAAGGAAGTCTCTGAGCCTTTTCTTGGATTCTGAGTAATCCTGGCCTTCCCAATGGAAATGCTCCCTCATGGTATGTAAGGTTTCCCCAAAGGAGTAGTCCTCAGGTGGAGAGGCTTGATGGAATTGATTCATCAGCATCAGAATCCTCATAAGGGGGTAAAGAATATCCTAGGTCTGAGGATGAATCTGTGGAAATGGACACCTGGTTGGAGGATTCATAGTCTGCATCCTGTCTGGGCCTTTTATCGGGTTGGGGGTGGGACCCCCTGATCAGGGTGATTAGGTCTTCGGCCATTTTGAGCATTTGTTTCTTAGGCATGGATGCCTGTCCTGGAGAATGCTGAATTTGTTTCTTTGTTTTTAAAGGGAGGCTTAGACTTAGCAGAGGGTTTAATGCTCAACTGTGTAGGTCTGAAAACACCCTCTGAAGCTGTGGATTGCTCAGTTACTTCGGTTCCCTCTGAAGGGTAAGTTTCGGCAGGCTGAAAAACTTGTGCGTCCGAAGGCCCAGCCAGCTCCATGTGGGAGTCGGAGGCAGCCTGTGGTTCTGCAGAAGCGGTCGTCAGAGGCTGCGAAAGCGCCTCGCTGAAAACCGGAGAACCGGCGACCGGCCTAGAAGAGGCCTCATCGTCAGTTTTGGGCCTTGGATGCCTGCCTTGTCTTTGCGCTTTTTATGTATTCTGGTCGTCGGAAGTTCCAACGGCATGGTGTAATTGAATTTTCTGCCAAAATAATGTCGGGCAAAATCAAACCGACGTTTAATAGTACGTTTGTTAAACCTAGCACAAAACCGATAACCAATGACGTTGTGGTCTGGGCCCAGGCATGGGATACAATAGGAATGGAAATCCTTATGAGGTATTTGCTTCCCACAAGAAATACAGTTACTAACTTTTACTGACATTGGTCTGAGGCAAGAAAAAGTTTCCCCAACAGGGTACTTAGCTTTGTAGAAGACTTTGGTTCTGGATTCGGAATGAAAATCTCAGGAGTCTGCCGACCGGCACCCGCGAACTGCTTTGGCTTCGGGCAACACGCGGCAAGAAAGACTGAAGAAAATGGCGTCGGCTGCATCTTATATACCCCTGTCGCTCTGACGTCAGGGAGGAGGCGACAGCAACCGACGCCGGACCAAGACTTTGGAACTCAGGCCGACTGGGGAACCGCCTGACGGCAGGATAACCCAAGTGTAATGACTGCAGCAGTGTAACATGAACATAGTAGATTTTTCTGCATGACTCCCTTACGGGGATGTGCAGATAAGCTGTTTTAAGTCTAGAGTGACTAACTAGGCATCCTTGGCTAGCACACAGAGAAGCTGTTGCAGGGTAAAGCATCTTGAATTTTGGGACCACCAGAAAGGTGTTGAGAATTGATAGATCCAGGATTGGCTGCCAAGAGCCCTCTTTTCTGGGCACCAGGAAAAGTCTGGGGTAGAAATTCTGATCCCTTTGTTCTACTGGAACAGGTTGAATAGCTCTGATATTGAGCAGGGAAAGTACTTGCTTTTGAGCCTCTGTCCACTGGTTTGGAGGAAGGTCTGGAAACCCCCTTGGGGTGGGAAGTGAATGAAAGAAGAATTTGTACCCCTGGGATACAATGTTTAGGACCCATTGGTCACGAGTAATGGACATCCAGTTTTTTGCATGAAGGTCAAGTTTTCCTCCTAGGGGCACAAGTAATTGGGCAGGGCTGGGAAGGATAATTTAAAAGTCATTGTGAACTTTTTCCATAAGGGTGTGGCTTACTACTCCCTGTTTTTGAGGTGGGGGCACTACATTATTTAGATCTCTGCATACCCTGAGAATGTAGTCTGGGTGGCCTGTTTCCCCTGGGTTTGGACTGGGAAAGCCTGGAAGGGGCTAGAAAGGACCAGTTTTTTGAAGGCCAATGCCTACTGAATCTATGTGGCTGCACTTGTAAGAATTATTTGACAGTTTGCATAGATTTAGCTATTTCTTCCATCTTTTTAAGAACAACTTCTGCCTTTGTGCCAAAACAACAGTCCTTATTTAAAGGAGAGTCTAGTAATTTGGATTTGACATGATCTGGCAATGTTTGTTCCTTCAGCCAAGCATGCCTTCTCAGTACAGACCCTGTGACTGCAGCCCTGCAAGAAGCTTCTACGGCATCAAAAGTACAGTTTTGTACCTACCATAAATGTAGATGTTCGAGTGCTAATACAGCTGCAGTAATCACAGATGGGTTTTCTGCCGTCAGGCGGTCCCTCGGTCGGCCGAATTCCAAAGTCTTGGTCCGGCCGGTTGTCGCTTTCTCTTCTGACGTCAGTGAGGCCAGAGTATATAAGACACAGCCGACGCCATGTTCTTCAGTCTTTCTTGCCCCAGATGTCAGGTGCCCCCAGAAGGAAGGCAATACATAAATTATGCTTATATGTGTATACATGCAATGCAATATAATCCAAAATCAGTGGCTGCAAGCAAATAAACCATAGAAGGATAACCCAGTCAGGATGTATGAAGAGGTTGTTAGGCCCCATGCCTTTACCAAGTGGGGAAGGAGGGAGGGAAACCTGTACTGCTGTATTAGCACTCTAACATCTACATTTATGGTAGGTACAAAACTGTATCATGTTCATCGTGCATACAGCTGCAGTAATCACAGATGGGTAGAGTCCCAAAGCTACGCACAGGGTGGTAGGTACTAGTAGGAACTGGGTTGAGCCAGAATGCCCTGCAAAACAGCAGTGGCAAAGCCTGCTCTTTTTCTGGAATATAAGGGCAGGTGGTAGTGTTTTGTGAAGGTATGTACAGAACTCCAAGTGGCTGCCTCCAGAATATCTTTGGTAGGAACTCCTCTGAGAAACGCTGTAGAGGTAGCTGTGGCCCTGGTGGAGTGTGATCTGATACCTGTAGGAACAGATTTCCCATGATAGGAATAACAAAACCGTATGCAGTGGCCTATCCACTTTGAAATAGTCTGCTTGGAAACTGGCTTCCCTTAAGCCCCTACAGCATAGGACACAAAGAGTTGTTCTGATTTCCTGAAGGACTTTGTTCTGTCCAAGTAGTAACGTAGCTGCCTATGGATGTCTAAAGAATGTAGCAGCCTTTCCCCTTTGTTTTGAGGATTGGGATAAAAGGTAGGAAGGTGTATGGCTTGATTTAAAGCTACCCTGGATACCACTTTAGGCATAAATGATGGGTTGGTACGAAGGGAACCCTGTCCTGATGGAAAATGAGAAAGGGCTGCACTGCCATGAGGGCCTGTAGTTCAAACTCTACGAGCTGAAGTGATAGCCAGAAGGAAGGCAGTTTTCCAGGACAAATATTGCAAATCTGTTGAGGCAGCTGGTTCAAAAGGAGGCAATGTTAATTTTTCTAGTATGTAATTAAGATCCCAGGCTGGTATTGGTTGTTTCCATGGTGGTCTAATATTCTTAGCCCCTCTGAGGAACTGTCGTAAGAGTGGGTGAGAAAATAAAGGAGGATCCGTGTTGTATTCTGCAGAAATGGCTGAGACATGGATTTTTATGGAAGAAAATGAAAGTCCACTGTTCAGCAGCTCAGCTAGATACTGTAATACCTGAGGCAAGTTCAGTTTTCTAGGGTCCTGGCCTTTTTTCTCATTCCAAGAACAAAACCGCTTCCATTTTGTGGAATAAGCTTTTCTAGTAGATGGCCTTCTGGCCTCCAAAATGACATCCTGCACCTCCTTGGAGAGTAGGGTCTGTTGTGGTGTTAAGGAATTTTCCATGCAGCGAGATTGAGTGTTTTCAGCTGACTGTGGAGAGTTTTGTAGCTGTGCTGAGTCAGCAGAAAGGCATTAGAGGCAGGGACCAGGGAGGAGTATGTGTTAGGCTCCTCAGCAGTGGGTACCAGTGTTGCCGTGGCCAATCTGGAGAAATCAGTATCATCTTCGGTCTGTCTGCTCTTGCTTTCAAAAGTACCTTGGGCAGAAGAGGCAGAGGTGGGAATGCGTAAACTGTCCATGCTGTCCAACTGAATGAAAGGGCGTCCACTCTCCAGGCCTTTGGATGAAAGGTCCTCGAACAAAACGTTTCCAATTGATGATTCCTGTGGGAGGCAAAAAGATCTATGTCTGGCCTCCCCCACACTTGGGTTATTTCTGTAAACACCTGAGGATGTAACTTCCATTCGTGTGGATCTGTCATATTTCTGCTTAATTTGTCTGCCAGCCCGTTTTCCAATCCTGGCAGGTACTGGGCTTGAAGTTCGATTTGCCATTCCAGAGCCAAGTTCCAAAGAGTCATGGCTAGTCTGCACAAGGGGTATGAATGTGTTCCTCCTTGTTTGTTTATGTACCACATTACTGTGGTGTTGTCTGTTCTTATCAGTAATTGCCCTGGATGCAGGAAGTCTTTGAAAGCTGTAATTGCATTTATTACTGCTAGCATTTCTTTTTGATTGATGTGAAGGTGCTTTTCCTTTTGGGACCATTTGCCCTGGATGCACCTGTCCGTCATGTGTGCCCCCCAGGCATAATCTGAGGCGTCTGTTGTGATAACTTGCTTTGCTTGAGGCTTGCAGAATGGGAGGCCTGTGTTTGCTTGACATGCTTGGGCCCACCATAGAAATTCCTTTTGCAAACATGGGATTATTGGTATTATTGTTTCCAAACTGTGACTGTGTTGAGACCATAGTGTTTTTAGGTACCATTGAAGTTTCCTCATATGCAGCTTTGCACATGGGATTAAAAGAATGCAAGATGCCATGAATCCCAGAGCCTGCAGGATTTTCCTTGCAGTAAGCCTGGTACTTTTTGCTAGTATTTTGAAGTAATGAGATAGTTGCCCCTGTTTTTCTGGCGTAAGATAGGCCATCTGGGTGTTTGTGTCCAAGTTGGCACACAGGAAAGTTATTTTCTGAGATGGTGTTAGCCTTGATTTCTCTTTGTTGATTGTGTATCCCAGAGAATGCAATAACCGTGTCACATATGCCAGATGTTCCAGAAGTATGTGTTTGCTGTCCGCCTGGATCAGGCAGTCGTCCAAATAAGGGTAAATTTGTATCCCTTGAAGTCTGCAGTAGGCAATCACTGATGCCAGGCACTTTGGCTTATCTACTGTGCCCAGAGTATTCACAAAGGGCAATGCAGAGAATTGACAGTGGATTGAACCTGCAAGAAATCTGAGGTATCTTCTGCAGCTTTGTCTGACTGGGACATGCAGGTATGCCTCCTTGAGGTCCAATGTTACCAGCCAAAACTCCTTGCCCAGCATGGGAAGAAGTTGCTGTAATGTGAGCATCTTGAATTTTGGTACAAGTAGAAATGTGTTTAGGATGGGGAAGTCCAAAATGGGTCTCCAGTCGGTTCCTTTCCTTGGTACCAGAAAAAGTCTTGAATAAAACCTTGACCTTGCTCGTGAGTAGGTACCTCTTGAATAGCTCTCATGCTTATGAGCTTTGAAATTTGTAGTTGTGCCTCTGCCCTTTGATTCTGTGGCAGGTTTAGCATGCCTCTCATTTTTGGAAGAGTGTGAAAATGAAATTTGTAGCCTCTGTTTATAATGTCCAGGATCCATTTGTCTGTTGTGACAATATGCCAATTGGCTGCAAATAATGCTAGCGTTCCTCCCAAAGGTGCTGCCAGCTGAGACGTGCTTGGCATGGAAATGAGGGAGTCATTGGGTTTGCTTCCTGTATTGTTGTGCACTGTCCTCGCCACCTCTTGGTGCTGGAGTTTGCCATTGTCGTCCTCTATATGATCCTTGTGATTGCCCTTTGCCCCTTGTGCGTCTGTATCCACCTCTTTGGGGCTTGTCAGTGGCTGGAAAGGACCAGTTTTTTGAAGGCCAATTTCTGCTAAAACGTGGTGGTTGGACCTGTAAAAAGGCTTTGACAGTTTGCATAGATTTGGCTTTTTCTTCCATTTTCCATAGTATCTCCTCAGCATTAGTACCAAACAGCACATCTTTTTGTAAAGGAGCATCTAGAAGTTTAGCTTTGACATGATCAGGCAAGTTTTGTTCTCTAAGCCAGGCATGTCTGCGAATGACTGATCCTGTAGCAGCCGCTCTACTTGAAGCCTCTAGGGCATCATAACCACATTGTAAAGTGTGTTTACCCACTTGCTCTGCACTATGCATCATATCCTGTAACTCCTTTAAATCTGGTTGTTCAGGTTGAGACATTTTATTCCTTAATTGTGATAACAGGAACTGTTGATATTTAAGCATATGAAACTGACAATTTAAGGCCCTCATGGCTAGGGTGGCCGAGGTATATACCTTTTTACCCCACCTTTCTAAAGATCTTGACTCTCTTTTCTGCAGGAAGTGGATTCTTGGCAGTGGAGGTCTTCAATCCCTTGGGGCCTTGTGAAATGGTTTCAGGGTCAGCATTATGGCTTTTGAAGAGAAATTGGTGAGAGTTGGGTACTCTGTAATACCTATCAGGCTTGATTGATGCAGGAGGCAGAGAATCCGGGTTAAGGCAAGCCTCCGAATAATCATCAAGTATGTCCAACACAGGGGGTATCGCCAGAGGTCTGTGTTGAGGTAACAAAAGAAATTCCCTAAGCCTTTTCTTAGAATCTGAAAAGTCTTGGCCTTCCCAATGGAAGTGTTCCCTCAAGGTGTGCAAGGTTTCCCCAAAGGAAAAATCCTCAGGAGGAGATACAGAAGGGATGGACTGTTCTGCATCCGAATCCTCAAAAGGGGAGTAAGAGTGTTCCTCTACATCAGAATGTTCTGATAAAATGGATCCCTGATCAGAAGAGGGAGAATCTTCCTCCACTCTGGGTCTCTTGTCTGGAGGGGGTTGAGAACCTCTGATAAGAGTAATTAAATCCTCAGCCATTTTAAGCATCTGTTTTTTAGGCATGGGACCTGGTGATGGGCCCTGTGCAACAGGCCTCTTGGGGTGCCTGGCTGCTTTGGATTTAGTAAAGGCCTTAATAGAAAAAGAAGATGAGGGTCTAAAGACACCATGGGTAAAAGTGGACCTGTCCACATTAGTAGGCTCAACATTAGCAAAGGCTTCGGTGGTTGTAGTCTGGGAAAGGGCCAAGGTCCCAGCGGTCTCGGGTACAGAGGACACCGCCAAAGGAGTGTCGTCGGTAGTCAGGGACTGCAAAGGCATCTCGCTGAGAACCGGACCACGTGTAGCCTGTTTTGGCGTGGTGTCGGTGGGGACCACGGGCCTCGCGTGTCAGTCCTTTTCCTTGCGTTTTTTGGACAAAACGGTAGTCGGGAGTGTCCGACGACATTTTATAATCAAAAGCTTTACCAAAATAGTGTTGGGCGAACTCCGCCAGACGCTTAATAGTGCCTTTATTGAAGGTAGTGCAAAAGCGACAGCCCGAGACGTCGTGGTCTGGGCCTAAACAAGGTATGCAGAGGGAATAGAAATCCTTATGTGGTATTTGCTTCCCACAAGAAATACAATTATTAACTTTTTCTGACATCGGTCTGAGGCAAGAAGTTTCCCCAACGGGGTACTTAGCTTTAATGAAGACTTCGGTTTCCAAAATTTTCGTAATTCAGGAGCTAGCCGACCGGCACTTGCGAACTGCTTCTGCTTCGGGCACCGCACGGCAAAAAAGACTGAAGAACATGGCGTCGGCTGTGTCTTATATACTCTGGCCTCACTGACGTCAGAAGAGAAAGCGACGACAACCGACGCCGGACCAAGACTTTGGAATTCGACCGAGGGACCGCCTGACAGCAGAAAACCCATCTGTGATTACTGCAGCTGTATGCACGATGAACATCAAGCATGCCTTCTCAGTACAGACCCCGTGACTGCAGCCCTGCAAGAAGCTTCTACGGCATCAAAGCCACACTGCACAGTATGCTTACTAACTTGGTTTGCAGAATGCATTAGCTCTTGTAAATCTTTATTTACTGCACAATCTGGAAGTAACACAATTTTTTGTTTAATTAGTTCCATAATATGTTGCTGGTACTTTAACATGTGAAACTGGCAATTCAATGCCCTGATGGCAAGAGTTGCAGAGGTATACCTTCGGGTAAGATGGGGTAACATCTAACACTATGCAATCCCTGTCCGAAGGGGTAGGATTTTTGGCTGTAGTAGCCTTAATGCCTTTTGGTCCCTGGGAAATGGTCTCTGGATCAGCAGTAGGGGTCTTTAAGAGAAATTTGTGGGAATCAGGAACTCTGTAGTACCCATCAGGTTTCCTAGGGGCCGGGGGTAATGTATCTGGAGTAAGACTGGATTCCATAAAAACATCATCTACAACATCCAGGACAGGGGGTATAGCTAGAGGCCTGTGCTGAGGCAACTCTAAAAATTCACTGAGGTCTCTTTCTGGGCTGAGGATAGTCTTGGCATTCCCAGTGGAAATGTCAGTATGCAAGATTTCACCAAAAGAGAAATCCTCTGGTGGGGAAGTAGAGGGAATGGATTCCTCTGCATCCGAATCCTTACAGGCAAAGGGCATGCCCTGATAATCAGAAGGGTCAGAGTCATCGGACTCCTGGTCTGTAGAATCATTAGGAAACTCAATTATTTGTCTTTCAGCAGGGGAAGGCTGGCTGCCCCTAATTAGGTTGATAAGGTCTTCAGCCATTCTAAGAGTTTGTTTTTGTGGCATGGGAGCTTGAGCATGCACTTTGTTCGGTTTTCTAGGCGTAGTGCGTACTCTGGGCCCAAGAAACTCGGTAGTTTTGGCTAAAAATGAAGTCATCAGTTTGATCCAAACATCGGTAGGTTGCAATACACCCTCAGAAGCTGGTGCCTGCACAGCGGCTCCGGACCCATCCAAGGTAGAGACATCCGCAGGTTCCATAGTCAAAGAAGCATCTCGTGGCACACCGGACTCTGAATGGGTATCAGAAGAGGCCTGTGAATCCATAGAAGCAGGCATCAGGGCTGCAAAGGCACCTCACTGGGGTACCGGTGGACTGGCAACTAGCTTAATGGAAGCGTAGTCAGTTTTGGACCTACGTGGCCTGTCTCTATCTTCATCTTTACGTTTTTTCATAAGATCGGTAGTCGGATGGCTTACCGAAGCCATTTCGGAATACGGAGAACGAGAGCGAAATAATTTAGTGACAAAGATAGCCTGATGACGAATGGTTCGGGCGTTAAACAAGGCACAAAACCGACAGTGAGGGACGTCGTGGTCTAGGCCTAAACAGGTGACGCAGTAAGAATAAAAATCTCTGAGGTATTTGGTTTCCACAGGCAAGACAATTGTTAACTTTTTCTGATATCGGTTAGAGCAAGAAAAAAGGATCCCCAACGGGGTACTTAGCTTTATAAGGATTCAGGATTACAAATTCTAAAACGAAAATTTCAGGTAGCGGCCGACCGGCACTTGCGAACTGCTTCTGTTTTGAGCTCCTCCTCGGCAAGAAAGACTAATGTAATGGCGTTGGCTGCCTGTTTTATACCCCTGACGTCATGGAAGAAGTGACAGCATCCGACTCAGAAATACTAAGACTCTAGTATTCGGGCCGACTGAGGGCTACCTGCAGGCAGATAAGCAAAGTGTGATGACTGCAACAGTGAAACATAAAGAACATCAGCTACTAATTAGCTTCAGACTACAATATAACCAGATTTCAAATAATTTCACCTCCATTTACCTAATGGGCAACAGAACCGGTCACTTAGATAGTGATCCTTCGTTACCCTTCTTGCTTACTGGAAATGGAACAAAAAAAAAAAAAAAAGACTACTGGCATCAGAGGAAAAAGCCCCAACAGAATTAAATATACCCACACTATTTGTACAATGCGGTAAAGGCACCAAGTTCTCATAAGAATCAGAATCAGCACATGAAAGCAAAGGCAACAAGGGACAAGTACCTCAACTTTTTAAAAGTTGCACAAAAATGCTGAAAATGTTGCCAAAATAACCAACAATTCAATTACAGAATTACTTCCAAGTTCAAGGAAGAACCCCAAAAGTCCACCAATACTGCAAACTTCATATCTGTGTTGCATTTTACAGCACAAGTGACCCAAGATCAGATATCATAACTATGACTGGATGCAACTGAGGGCTGGCTGTGGATTCTGACACTGGATTCAAAAATTATTAAAACAATTACATTAAGCAGCTGTTTGATTCTGCCAGTATTATTCTGAAAGACTGATTTTAACAGTTCCCATAACAAATACAGCTGAGAAGGGTGACAGAACAGTATAGAATAGAAAAACAAAACAAAAACAAAAACAAAAAAAACACTTCAACATAACAAATAAAAAAAAAAAAATGTCAAAAGTCAGGTCAGTCACAGTCAGAAATGAAAAAAAAAATAAAATAAAAACTTTCTTAAACTCTCTGCATTTGCACTGACTAGGTTAACAAAAACTATATTCTTTGCAGCTTCAACAGAATAAATGAAGAAATATAATATAATATTTATTGTATATTCCAGGCATGATGCACCATTTAACCTTAAAGAAAGTTTGTTTCTATACTACTTCCATGCTCATCACAGCTCTGGAGAGAGAGCTTACTGAAAGTTGGTTCTGGAAGCATATTCAAACAATGAAGTTACACTGCACTGCACATGCATGACAAGAATATTTATTTTATTGCACAAATGCATCTTATCCATCAATTTCTTCTCTTTACTAAGCACAGTTTCTCTTCGCCAAATTCAACCACAACCGTGTGGGGGGGGCAGATTTTATGTATGCCAAGTCATCATGGATTGTGTAATGGAGTTTCTAGTGACTTTTAGATGACTACACGGGGAAAGGAAACAGGAAATCAAAAGCCCCAGAGCAGATGGCTAGAAGATTCAGCCAACCAGACTATAGCAAAACAAAGGAAAGTCTGTCCAACTACACGTCGCCATTTTCAGTGCATCATGGGATATACTTAAGCCAGATTTGAGGGAACAGAAACATTTCAACTTGCACTTTTTAAAGAACAAGTGTCATTCTGCAGCAAATAAGCCAAAGAGCAACACTCCAGCAGAAATATAAAATTGTGGACATTTTTGGTAAATAGCAGACTATGCAAATCCTGACTTCTTTGGCTGACGTATGTATCAATTAACAGCTTGCTAGTTTTCAGAGTAATTACCTCAGTCACAATACACTGACATTTTAGTGGTTGCTGCCATGCATGTGAATACTGAACAGGGCTTAATACAACTCCTGTAAACAGAGGTATGAGCAAGGGAGTTTAGTGTCCACAGAAAAAAAGTTTTGCACTCATCCCAGCCCCTGCCCTCAATACTGACTCATCCTCTTGTGGTAAAGCAAGCAATCATGTGGCAAAAAGCTCTATACTGAAATATTCTAAATGCAATCCTCTGTATGGAGCTGTGATATGGGGGGAGGGGAGCAAATGGAGCACTGACATTTTTATTGCACTTAAATGCTGTTATGATTGCTGTAAACAGCACTGGAAGGTAACATGTGGAATTATATAACCACCCCAGCTGGAGTGGATACATTCTATATTGCATTTAACATTGCACTCTTCTGTAGTAGTATCTGCTATTCTTTTTTGATGAAGGAAAAAGAAAGTCCCTTGTGAAGCATCTCAGTTAAGTATTGTAAAATCTGAGGTAAGCTGGGTACTGCTGTGCTCATCCCTTGAGACTGGTTCCAGGCACAGAATCTTTTCCATTTTTCAGTATAAGATTTTCTAGTACTAGGCCTGCTTGCCTCTAAAATGATATCCATCACTGGTTTGCTGAGGGATGGTAAGGGAGAGATTAGGTACTTAGCCAGGCTGCTAGGTTTAGGGTTTGAAGCAGAGGGTGCAGAAAGTACAGTTTTGTACCTACCATAAATGTAGATGTCCGATAGGAATGCATCTGCAGTCCTTACAAATGGGTTGTCCTGTCGTCAGGCAGCCCTTCGGTCGGCCGGATTCCAAAGTCTGGGTCTGGCTTCGGCTGGTGTCGCGCTTCACCCGACGTCATAGCTGCAGTTTTTCGGGTATAAAGGCATCAGCCGACGCCATTTTCCTCAGCGTTTCTTGCCCCAGATGCCAGGTGCCCTCTTGGATGGCTAAATTTGGATAAATGCCAATGTTTCCAAATAGTAGAGAGCAAACACATGAAATAAGCATGTATGTACATATATACAAACAAATGCACCATAATAGATCCCCCCCAAGCTAGCTGAAGGATGGCAAATACCCTAGGAGTACCACAGAGGGGAAGGTGGGTGGGTAATCCTGACTGCAGATGCATTCCTATCGGACATCTACATTTATGGTAGGTACAAAACTGTACTATGTCCTTCAAGGATGCATCTGCAGTCCTTACAAATGGGTAGAATACCATAGCTAAACAAGGGGAGGAGGAAAGAGTAGAGATTATGGTGTAGCTAGGATCCCTTGCAAAACAGCAGTGGCAAAACCTGCTCGGGATCTAGAGTATGAAGGTAAATTGTAATGCTTGGCAAATGTATGCACGGAGGTCAAAGTAGCAGCCTCTATAATGTCCTTGGTAGCCACTCCTCGTAAGAAAGCTGTGGTAGTGGCTGTAGCCCTTGTGGAGTGAGGCCTGATGTTCTCTGGAGTTTTCTTTGCACGGTAGGAGTAACAAAATCTAATGCAATTTCCTATCCATTTGGAGATTGTCTGTTTTGAAATTGGTTTTCCTTCCTTTCCTGTTGCATATGCTACCAGAAGCTAGTCAGTTTTTCTATTGGACTTGGTCCTGTCCAGGTAGTAGCGTAATTGTCTATGTACATCCAAGGTATGCAACAGTCTTTCTCCCCTGTTCTGAGGTTTGGGGAAAAATGTAGGTAGGTGGATAGCCTGATTTAAAGACACTCTGGATACCACCTTAGGCATAAATGTAGGATTTGTTCTCATGGACACTATCTTGATGGAAGATCAGGAAGGGTTGTACTGCCATTAATGCCTGTAGTTCAGAGACCCTTCTTGCTGAGGTGATTGCCAGCAGGAAAGCAGTCTTCCAGGATAAGTATTGTAATTCTGCTGTTGCTGCTGGTTCGAAAGGGGGAAGTGTCAATTTTTCTAGCACAAAGTTCAAGTCCCATGCTGGCAATGGTGGTTTCCTGGGAGGTTTTACATTTTTAATTCCTCTCAGAAACTGTCTGAGCAGAGGATGAGAAGACAGGAGGATCCAAGCTGTATTCTGCTGAAATGGCTGATGCATGTATCTTGATGGAAGAATAGGACAGGCCTGTATGGAAGAGCTCTGCCAAGTTTTCCAGGATGTTGGCTATGTTTGCCAGTGCCACATCTTCTCCCTTTGCAGTACTCCAAATGAGATATCTTTTCCATTTTGCTGCATAATTCTTTCTTGTTGAAGGTCTACGAGCCTCAAGGATTATGTCTTTAACCCTTTGGGATAAATTTGGGTTAATTGTTCTTATGTAATGTTCCAGGCAGTGAGCTGCAGAGTTTTCAGGTTTGGATGCAGGATGTTGTAGTTGTTCTGTGTTAACAGCAATGGGATCAGAGGTAGTGCCCATATTTGTTCCCGAGACATGTTCCTCAGCAATGGGTACCAATGTTGCCTTGGCCAGTCTGGAGCTATCAGAATGATCCTTGGACGTTCCTCTTTGATCTTCAAAAGCACCTTGTGCATCAAAGGAAGTGGTGGAAATGCGTATGCTGTCAGGTTCTTCCAACTGAAAGATAGGGAGTCCACCTTCCAAGCAAGTGGGTGGTACGTCCTTGTGCAGAATCTCTTTAGCTGGTGATTGAGTGGGGATGCAAATAAGTCTATTTGTGGTAATCCCCATTTTCTTGGGATGGCTTTGAAGATGTCCGGATGCAGCATCCATTCGTGGGCATCCGTTGTAGTTCTGCTTAGTACGTCTGCTAGAATGTTTTCTTTTCCCGGTACAAAAATTGCTTGTAACAATGTTGTAGCTCAGAGCCACATCCCATAGGTCCAGTGCCAGCCGGCATAGAGGGTATGAATGTGTGCCTCCCTGTTTGTTGATGTACCACATAACTGTGGTGTTGTCTGTCCTTATCAACTGACCTTCTTGGAGAAATGGTCTGAATGACTGGATTGCCAATTTTACTGCCAGCATTTCTTTTAGATTTATGTGCAGGCGCAGCTGGTCTTGAGTCCATAAGCCTTGTATGCACTTGTCCAGCATGTGTGCCCCCCAACCGAGGTCTGATGCATCTGTCGTGATGGTTTGGCTTGGTTGACTGTTGCAGAAGGGCAATCCTGTGTTTGACTGACAGGCCTGGGCCCACCATAGGAACTCTTGCTTCAGGCATGGGATTATTGGAATTTTGGTTTCTAGGCTGTGCTTGTATTGAGACCACAAATTCTTTAGGTACCACTGTAGCTTTCTCATATGCAGCCTGGCATGAGGGACCAGAATTATGCAAGATGCCATGAAGCCTAGGGCTTGCAGTACTTTCCTTGCAGTTAGATGGTTCTGCTTTGTTAATGCCAAGAAGTAGAGAGGTAGTTGCTCTTTCTTTTCTGCAGTTAGGAATGCCATTTGTTTTGATGTGTCCAGCTCTGCACCCAGAAAGGTTATTCTTTGGGATGGAATCAGTCTTGACTTTTTTATATAGACTGTATATCCCAGGGCTTTCAGCAGGTAAATGACTCTTTGTAAGTCTTCTGTTAGCTTGCTTTTGTTGTCCGCCTGTATCAGGCAGTCGCCCAGGTAGGGGTAAATTTGGATTCCCTGAAGTCTGCAATGTGCAATTACTGATGCCAGGCATTTCGTGAACACTCTGGGCGCAGTAGATAAGCCAAAGGGCAATGCTGAGAATTGATAATGCTCTGATCCTGCAAGAAATCTGAGGTATCTTCTGCAATTTGGTCGTATGGGGACGTGCAGGTATGCCTCCTTGAGATCTAGAGTTACCAGCCAAGACTCCTTGCCCAGCATGGGAAGGAGCTGCTGTAGGGTCAGCATTTTGAATTTTGGAACTATGAGGAATGTGTTTAAAGCGGACAGGTCCAGAATAGGCTGCCATTTGCTCTCTTTTCTTGGTACCAGGAAGAGTCTGGAGTAAAATCCCTTTCCTTGTTCCATAGGTGGTACTTTTTCCACAGCTCTCATTCTTAATAATTGAGATATTTGCTTTAGAGCTTCTGCCCTTTGAGTAGGTGGCAGGTTTGGCATTCCTCTCTTTGCTGGTAGAGTATGGAAATGGAACCTGTAACCTTGGTCTATAGTTTGCAAAATCCATTTTTCCCTTGTGATGCAATGCCAGTTCTTTGAAAATAATGTCAGCTTTCCGCCTAAGGGTGCTTCCAGTTGTTCCCTGGTAGTGTGCCACAGCCAAGTCACTGTGATTGTGTTGTTGCAGTGGTGGTGGCTGCGTCTGTGCCTCGCTGGTTGTTACCTTGCCACTGGCGTCCCCTGTAGGCACCCCTGGATTGGTTTCTGCCTCTTGAACGCCTATTCCTGCCTCTCTGTGTCTTAGAGGAGTCCGGAAAGGACCAATTCTTGGAGGGCCAGTTCCTGCTAAACCTTGGAGGTTGAACCTGTAAGAAATATTTCACTGTTTGTACAGATTTCGCCTTCTCTTCCATCTTTTTTAGTACCTGCTGTGCAGGGGAACCAAATAAATTGACTTTGTCCATGGGCATCTAAAAGCTTTGATTTGACATGGTCAGGTAATGCCTGCTCTTTCAACCATGCATGTCTCCTGATAACTGTGCCAGTCATGGCTGATCTAAAGGAAGCCTCCAGTGCATCATAGCCACATTTTAAAGAATGGTTACTAACCTGCTGTATGTTATGTACCATTTCCTGAACATATTTCTTATCTAAAGATTCTTCAGAGGACAGTTTTTTAGTTAACTGGTCTAGCATAAACTCTTGATATTGAATCATATGAAATTGGCAGTTCAAAGCCCTAGCTGACAAAGTAGCAGAGGTGTAAACTTTTTTACCCCAACGCTCTAAGGATCTGGATTCCCTTTCAGAGGGGAGGGGTTTTTAGTAGATGCAGTTGCTACAGCTTTAGGGCCCTGGGAGATAGTCTCTGGATCTGCAAAAGGAGCCTTATATAAATGGTGATGAGTGTCCGGGACCCTGTAGAACCTATCGGGCTTAGCAGGGGCCGGAGGTAATGAATCAGGAGCAGTGCAAGCATCATTAAATGCATCATCCACAACAGAAAGAACTGGAGGTATAGCTAAAGGCCTATGTTGTGGCAAATGTAGAAAGGTTCTAAGCCTTTTTCTGGAGTCTGAGAAATCTTGGCCCTGCCACTGAAATTGTTCCCTCATAGCATGCAAGGTTTCCCCAAAGGAAAATTCCTCAGGTGGAGAGGCTGAAGGAATGGACTCCTCAGCATCAGAGTCTTCGTAAGGAGAATAAGGAGCCTCAGGAGGGTCTGTATGTTCTGAGTCATCAGAGGAATCATCTGTGGATACTGGCTCTGGGGGCTCTGCTCTAGGCCTCTTCTCTGGAGGTGGATGAGAGGTCCTGTCCGGATGAGGCTGGGAGCCACGAATTAAAGAAATGAGATCCTCAGCCAAAGAAAGCATATGGGAACTGGTGCTGGGCCTGTGAGAGGGGGGCTTAACAGGCACCGTTTTTGTAGCTTTAGCTGCTTTAGCCCTGGCAAAGGCCTTAATAGACATGGCTGCAGGAGGCCTAGCAGCTCCACGTGCAGGGGTTGAAATATCCAAGGGAATAGTGTCTGATAATTCCTGAGAAACCGCAACTGCAGGTTGGATTTCAGAAGCCGATTCCACCAGGTTAGAAGAGGCCTCGGTAGAAGGCATGTTTTCGGCTGGAGAAAGAACCGCTTGCTCGGTTTCAGCCGAAACCGAAACACTCGTGGTGGGCTTAACAGCGGTTTCGGCCAAAACCGCGGACCGCGAGTGTCGGTCCTTTTCCCTGCGTTTTTTGGTTATTTGTGAAGTCGGAGGATCCGACGGCATGATATAAGCAAAATCAGAGCCGAAAAACTGTTCTGCAAACTCCAACCGGCGTCTAAGCATCCGTAAGTTAAAAGAAGAACAGGCTAGACAAGCTGCTACGTCGTGGTCTGGGCCTAAACAAGGTAAGCAGTAAGAGTGGAAATCTTTATGAGGTATTTGTTTCCCACAAGTTAAACAGTTATTCACTTTTTCTGACATCGGCTGAGGCAAGAAAGAGTCCCCAATGGGGTACTTAGCTTTTTAGAAGTCTTCGAAGTAGTATTTGGTAGTAGTAATCTCTGGTTCTGACCGACCGGCACTTGCGAACAGCTTCTGCTTCGGGCGCCACGTGGCAAGAAAGACTGAGGAAAATGGCGTCGGCTGATGCCTTTATACCCAAAAAACTGCAGCTATGACGTCGGGTGAAGCGCGACACCAGCCGAAGCCAGACCCAGACTTTGGAATCCGGCCGACCAAAGGGCTGCCTGACGACAGGACAACCCATTTGTAAGGACTGCAGATGCATCCTTGAAGGACATTCTGATACTCCTGTTGAGACAACAGGTTAGGTGTCAGAGGCAGGTGCCATGGGACCAACCGTGACACACTGCATAAGAGAGGGTACCAGTGTTGGCGAGGCCAGTCTGGTGCAATCAATATAGTCCTTGGTTTGTCCTGTTTGATCTTTAGTACTTTGGAGAGAGTAGAGGCAGAGGGGGAAAGGCATAGACTGATAGGTTTTTCCAGCTGAAGGATAAGGTTTTTCCAGCTGAAGGATAGGGCATCCACTTTCCAAGCTTGTTTGTGGGGAGTCCTTGTGCAAAACTTGTCCAATTGGTAGTTCTGGGGGAATGCAAACAGGTCTATATCTGGGCTCCCCCATTTGTTTGTCAGCATGTTGAAAATCTTTGGTTACAGTTTCCACTCGTGTGGGTCCATGAGGTTTCTGCTTAGTCCGTCTGCCAAAGTATTCAGTTCTCAGACAGAAATTCAGCTTGTAGATGTACTTGGTATCTCAATACTGCGTTCCACAATGCCATGGCTTGTCTGCAGAGGGGGTAAGAATGGGTACCCCCCTGCTTGTTTATGTACCACAACAGTGGTGCTGTCCGTCTTTACCATTAAATTGTCCTGGAAGAATGTGGTCCTTGAAGGCTGTCAGAGCATTCTGGACAGCTAACATTTCTTTTTGATTGATATGGAAGTGCATTTGACTTGGGTTCCATTTGCCCTGAATGCACTTCCCTGCCAGGTGAGCCTCCCATGCATAGTTAGATGTGTCTGTCAGGGTTTGGGCGGCAGGGGGTAGGGTGAATGGTAGTCCCTTGTTTAGGTGGCACGCCTCTGCCCAAAGAAATTCCAGGCGTACGCAAGGTAAGATAGGAATCATTGCTTCTAGACCCTGAGAATGTTGACACCATAGGCTTTTTAGGTACCACTGAAGTTTCCTCATATGCATTCTTGCATATGGAATTAGAAGAATGCAGGAGGCCATGAACCCCAAGGCTTACTATATTTGCCTTGCAGATAACAGGGTTTTCGTGGCCACTACTTTGAAGTATGCAGTCAGATGAAGGTTTCTCTGGCGTGAGGAAAGCCATCTGGAAAGTTGTATTCAAGTTTGCTCCCAGGAATGTAATTTGTTATCAGGGCACCAGATGTGATTTCTTTTTGTTTAGTGTACCCCAGACATGTTAGCACTCTTTGTACAAAAGCCAGATGATTCAAAAGTATGTCCTGGCTTTCTGCCTGAATTAGACAATCGTCCAGGTATGGGTATATTTGAATATTTCTTTGCCTGCAAAATGCAATGACTGGGGCTAGGCACTTTGTGAATACCTTGGGTGCAGTAGATAAGCCAAAGGGCAGTGCAGAGAACTGGTAGTGATTGTAGCCTGCTTTGAAGCATAGGTATCTTCTGCAAGATTCCCTGATTGGGATGTGCAGGTATGCTTCCTTTAAACAGAGTGTTGCCATCCAGGCATCTTTTCCTAGCATGAGAAGCAACTGGTGAAGAGTCAGCATCTTGAATTTTGGAATCACCAAAAAGGTGTTTAGAGTAGACAGGTCCAGGATTGGGTGCCATGAATTGTTTTTTCTGGGTACCAGGAAAGGTCCCAAGTAGAAACCTTGTCCTTTTTCTTCTTCTGGTACAGCCTGAACAGCCTTTATGTTTAAAAACGAGAGTATTTGCTTTTGAGCCTCTGACCACTCATATGGGGGTAGATCTGGCCAACCATTGAGCGTTGGCAAAGTGTGAAAGTGAAATCTGCATCCTTGGGACACTATACTTAAAACCCATTTGTCCTGGGTAATGAGTTCCCAGTTTTTGATCTGCAGACCAATCTTTCCCAATAAAGAAGCAGTCAGTTGAGAAGCGCTTGGAAGTTTTAGTCAAGTCATTGAGACAGTTTTCCATAGGGGGGGGGTCTTACTACTTCGAGATTTGGAAGCGGAAGCCCCTCACTGCTTAGTCTAGTGCGTACCCTGGGACTGAAACCTGGGGTTTCTGCTGGGTCTGGGTTTGGATTGAGAAGACCTGAAAGTAGCAGGAAAGAACCAATTCGTAGAGGGCCAATGCCTACTAAATCTTGGAGGCTGAACTTGTAAGAAATCTTTAACAGTTTGCATAGATTTAGCTTTATCTTCCATCTTTTTAAGAACTTCCTCAGCTTTATTGCCAAACAGGCAGTCCTGATTTAAGGGAGCATCCAACAGTTTAGCTTTAACATGATCAGGCAAAGATTGCTCCTTAAGCCAAGCATGCCTTCTGAGTACAGACCCAGTTACAGCAGCCCTGCAAGAGGCCTCTAAAGAATCAAACCCACATTGCAAAGTATGTTTTCCAACCTGTTCAGCAGAATGTATCAAATCCTGTAAATCCTTATTTTCAGCACAGTCAGGAATCAACATAATTTTCTGTTTAGGCAACCCAATAATATGTTGCAAGATATGAACACATATGAAACTGACCGTTTAAGGCCCTAATGGCCAAAGTTGCAGAAGTGTAAACCTTCTTACCCCACCTATCCAGTGCCCTGGAATCTCCATCAGAAGGGGTAGGATTTTTGGCAGTAGAAGCCTTAATGCCCTTGGGTCCCTGTGAAATAGTCTCTGGATCCACAATAGGATTTTTTAAAAAGGAACTTGTAAAAATCAGGAGCCCCGTAATATCAGTCAGGTTTTCTGGGAGCAGGAGGCAAAGAATCAGGGGAAAACTAGAATCCGAAAAAGCATCAACAATGTCTTCTACAGGAAGTACAGCTAAAGGCCTATGTTGAGGCAGGAGTAAGAAGTCCCTAAGCCTCTTTTTTTAAATTAGAGAAATCCTGGCTTTCCCAGTGGAAATGCTCCCTTAAGAGTGTGCAAGGCTTCACCAAAAGAGAAATCCTCTGAAGGAGAAGCAGACGGAATAGAGTCCTCTGTATCAGAATCTTCATAAGGAGATGAGGGTAAATCCAGATTATCAAGAGAATCAGAAAAATCAGAATCCTGGTCAGAAGATTCATAAACAAATTCAGTCCTAGGTCTCGGAAGGTTGGCTTCCCTTGATTAAAGTTAGGTGGTTTTTTTAGGCATAGAGGCCTGAGCATGCGGCCTGGGCGTCAGTTTTCTAGGCAAGGTTCGAGGTTTAGGCCTTAAAGAAGAAGGCGTCTGTTTAATATGCAAGTCGTAGGCCTGAATACACCCTCCGAAGCCAGTGCCTGCACAGCAGCTCCGGACCCATCCAAGATAGACACATCCGCAGGTTCCACAGTTGAAGCATCTCGCAGCATACCGGACTCCAAATGGGTCTCAGTAGAGGCCTGGGAATCAGAAGTAGTGGGTATCAGGGGCTGCGAAAGTGCCTCACCGAGTACCGCGAACTGGCGACTGGCTTAGGAGAAGCATCGTCAGCAGCTTTGGACCTAGGAGGCCTGTCTCTGTCTTTATCTTTGCGTTTTTTTGGGATGCCAGTAGTCAGATGGCTTTCAGACGACATTTCTGGATAATTGAACTGAGAACCGAAATAATTTAGAAGCAAAAATATACCAACGATAGTGCGTTGGTTAAATAAGGCACAAAACCAACAGCAAGGTACGTCGTGGTCAGGGCCTAGGCAAGAATACAATACAAATGAAATTCTTTGTGAGGTATTTGCTTTCCACAAGTAATGCAATTATTAACTTTTACTGACATAGGAGAGGAGCAAGAAAAAGTTTCCCCAACGGGGTACTTGGCTTTAGTTGAAGACTTCGGTTCTGAAACTTGAAAACGAAAATTTCAGGAGTAGGCCGACCGGCACTTGAAAACTGCTTCTGCTTCGGGCACCGCACAGCAAGAAAGACTGAGGTAATGATGTCGGCTGCATGTTTTACACCCCTGACTACCTAATGTCACAGAAGGGACAGCAACCGACACAGGGCCCAAGACTTTGTTAAATCAGGCCGACTGAGGGCTACTGCAAGCAGATAACCCAAATGTGATGACTGCAACAGTGCAACACGATTAACATTCTAGGTGTACAGTATGGTTATGTTACTGATTTCATTATCTATTAGTTCATCACTACCCCTCAGCACAAATGCCTTTTCAAGGGTAGCACATGACTGCAGCAGAGTTAGTTAAAACAAGTTGACAAACTTGGGTTAAACACATCCATATGATGTATATAGTGTTAGGGAACATTTTGAAGGTTCAGGTACACCAACTTGACTTTCAGCTTCTGCCATCATTGTAATACAGACTTCAGTTTACAAGAATTCCCATAAGTATTCTATGTCATAATTACAGTACAAGTCTGTAGATAAATAATGCTACTCCATCTTGACTAAATAGCACCTGGAGAAATACTTCTATGGCACAGTACTACATTTTGTTAGAAAAACTAATGCCATAATCCATACCTCAACTACATGGCAGGGGTAGAAAAGTACAGTTGTGTACACTTACCATAACCGTAGATGTCACCAGTGTATTCACTGTTGCATTACATTTGGGTAATCCTGCTGGCAGGTTGCCGTCAGTCGGCCTGAATTCCATAGTCCTGGGTCCTGCCTGCGTCAGCTGCTGTCACCCCTTCCCTGACGTCAGGTCATCAGGGGTATAAAAGATGCGGCTGATGCCATTTTCTTTAGTTTTTCTTGCCCCAGATGTCAGGTGCCTCCTAAAAGGGTAGCCAAAATATATATATATAAAAACATGCACCAATACAAACTTTACCTTCCTCTACAAGCACATACACCACACAGGTTGTATGAATCAAAGAATGAAAGATGCAGTGGCCTATCCACTTTGAAATAGTCTGCTTTGAGATGGCCTTTCCTTGTGATCCTGCAGCATATGCCACTAGTAATTGATCTGTCTTTCTGAAAACTTTGGTTCTGTCCAAGTAGAATCTAAGCGGTCTGTGTACATCCAAAGAATGCAGAATTCTCTCCCACTTGTTCTGTGAATTTGGATAAAAAGTTGGCAGATGAACAGTTTGGTTAAGAGCCACACTGTACACTACCTTAAGGCATAAATGTTGGGTTTGTCCTCAGAGACCCTGTCTGGGTAAAAAATGATAAAAGGTTCCACAGCCATGAGTACCTGTAGCTCTGAAATTAGTCTTGCAGAAGTTATTGCTAGGAGCAGAGCTGTTTTCCAAGATAAAAACTTTATATCAGCAGTAGCGGCTGGCTCAAAAGGAGGCAGGGTGAGTTTTTCCAAGACACAGTTGAGGTCCCATGCAGGCATTTGTGATCTCCTTGGAGGCCTTAAATTTTTGGCTCCTCTGAGGTACTGCTTTAATAAGGGATGAGAAAAGACTGGTGGCTCTGTATTGTAATGAGCCGAAATGGCGGAGGCATGAATTTTAATAGATGAAAAAGATAGGCCTTTGTCCAGCATCTCAGTTAAATATTGCAAAATCTGAGGAATATTTGGCACAGCTGTATCAGTTCCTTGTGCCTGGTTACAAGCACAGAATCTCTTCCATTTTCCAGCATAAGATTTTCTAGTACTAGGCCTTCTGGCTTTCAAAATGACATCCATCACAGCTTTACTGAGAGGTGTGTTTTGTATGACTACATTATCCGCCATGCTGCCAGGTTTAAAGTCCCGAGTTGGCTGTGCAGGATCTGATTGTTTTGCTGGGACAGTAGATGAGGTATTTGAGGAAAGGCCCAAGCTGGGCATTGAGGCAAGTTCCTTAGTATTGGATACCAGTACTGGCAGGGCCAGTCTGGGGCAATCAGTATCCTCTTTGGCTTTTCCTGTCTGACCTTTAGGAGTACCTTGGGGAGGAGAGGCAGTGGGGGAAAGGCATATACTGACAGGTTTTTCCAGCTGAAAGATAGCGCGTCCACCTTCCATGCTTGTCTGTGATGAATCTTTTTAGTTGGTAGCTGTGAGGAGAGGCGAATAAGATCTATGTTCGGGCATCCCCATTTCCTTGTTATCATGCTGAAGACTTGTGGATCCAGCTGCCACTCGTGGGGGATCCATGAGGTTTCTGCTTAGTTCGTCTGCCAGAGTATTTTTCCTTCCTGGGTGCCTGCAGATGTACTTGGTAAGTCAATGCTGTGTCCCACAAAGTCATGGCTAGTCTGCAAAGGGGAGTAAGAATGTGTGCTACCACATGACCATGGTGTTGTCTGTCTTTATCAGTAGTTGTCCCGGATGAAGTAGGTATTGAAGGCTGTCAGGGCATTTTGAACAGCTAGCATCTCTTTGATTGATATGTAGATGCATTTGGTTTGAGGTCCATGTGCCCTGAATATGTGGGCCCCCCCCCCAGGCATAATCTGATGCATCTGTTGTTAGTGTCTGCCTGGCTGGGGCTAATGTGAATGGCTGTCCCTTGTTTTGGTGACAAGCCTTTGCCCACCATCAAAACTTTTGTTGCAGGCAGGGAATGAGAGTAATCATAGTTTCCAGGCTGTGGCAATGTTGAGTCCAAACACTTTTTAGGTACCATTGAAGTTTCCTCATATGCAGTCTTGCATATGGAATTAGTAGGATGCAGGATGCCATGAAGCCCAAATCCTGCAGAATTTTTCTTGCAGATAACTGGGCCTTTGTTGCCAACATTTTGAAATAGGTAAATCAGTTGCCTTTGTTTGTCTGGCGTGAGATAAGCCATCTGGGCAGTTGTATTTAAGCTTGCACCCAGGAATATTATCTCTTGAGAGGGTACTAGTTTAGATTTCTTTTCGTTGACTGTGTACCCTAGGCATGTTAGTAGTCTTTTCACAAACGCCAGATGTTGTAGAAGAATGTCCTTGTTCTCTGCTTGAATTAGACAGTCGTCCAAGTAAGGATATATTTGTATTCCTCTTTGTCTGCAGAATGCAATTACTGGTGCCAGGCACTTTGTAAAGACCCTGGGTGCAGTAGATAAGCCAAAGGGCAGCGCAGATAATTGGTAATGCATTTAGCCAGCCTTGAATCTGAGGTATCTTCTGCATATTTGTCTGATTGGGACATGCAGGTATGCCTCTTTTAGGTCTAAAGTCACAAGCCAAGTGTTCTTGCCCAGCATGGGCAGAAGCTGCTGCAAATTCAACATTGTGAGGTATATCCAGGAATGTGTTCAGAATAGATAGGTCCAGTATTGGCCTCCAGGCCTTGTCCTTTCTGGGTACCAAGAAAGTACAGTTTTGTACCTACCATAAATGTAGATGTTCGAGTGCTAATACAGCTGCAGTCATAAAGTACAGTTTTGTACCTACCATAAATGTAGATGTCCGAACTGGATAGCATCTGCAGTCATAACAAGTGGGTTGTCCTGTCGTCAGGCAGCCCTGCAGTCGGCCGGATTCCAAAGTCGGGTCCGCTTCGCTGATGTCCCACTCCACCCGACGTCATCTCTGTTGGTCTTCGGGTATAAAAGCATCAGCCGACGCCATTTTCCTCAGTGTTTCTTGCCCCAGATGCCAGTAGCCCTCTTGCAGGCTAAAATTTGGATAGATGCCAATGTTTCCAAATAGATAGAGGTAAACACAACAATAAGCATATATGTACATATATACAAACAAATACACCATAAAAGACTCCCCCCCAACAGCTAGCTATTAGGAGGGTAAACACCCTGGGAGTACCACAGAGGGGAAGGAGGGAGGGTAATCCTGACTGCAGATGCTATCCAGTTCGGACATCTACATTTATGGTAGGTACAAAACTGTACTATGTCCTTCATGGATGCATCTGCAGTCATAACAAGTGGGTAGAATACCATAGCCAACTAGGGAGGAGGATAAAAGTAGATTATGGTGTGTTTAGGATCCCTTGCAGTACAGCAGTGGCAAACCCTGCTCGGGATCTGGAATATAGAGGCAAATTATAATGCTTGGCAAATGTATGCACGGAGGTCCAAGTAGCCGCCTCAATAATGTCTTTGGTTGCCACCTCGTAAGAAGGCTGTGGTAGTGGCTGTTGCTCTTGTAGAATGAGGTCTTATGTTCTGTGGAATTGGTTTTCCATGGAAGGAGTAACAGTATCGTATGCAATTTCCTATCCATTTGGAGATTGTCTGTTTGAAATAGCTTTTCCTTCCCTTCCTGTTGCATAGGCTACAAAAGTTGGTCAGTCTTTCTGCTATGTTTTGTTCTGTCCAAGTAGTAGCGTAGCTGTCTATGTACATCCAAGGTATGCAGTATTCTTTTCCCTCTGTTTTGTGGGTTGGGAAAGAAGGTAGGTAGGTGGATTGCCTGGTTCAAAGATACTCTGGATACCACCTTGGGCATAAATGTAGGATTAGTCCTCATGGACACTATCTTGGTGGAAGATTAGGAAGGGTTGCACTGCCATTAAGGCCTGTAGTTCTGAAACCCTCCTTGCTGAAGTAATTGCCAGTAGGAAAGCAGTTTTCCATGACAGGTGTTGTAGGTCTGCTGTTGCTGCTGGTTCAAAGGGTGATAGTGTCAACTTTTCTAGCACAAAGTTTAAATCCCAAGCTGGTAATGGTGGTTTCCTTGGAGGTTTTACATTCTTGATTCCTCTGAGGAACTGCCTGAGCAAAGGGTGCGAAAAAACAGGTGGATCAAAGCTGTATTCTGCTGAAATAGCTGATGCATGTATCTTGATGGAGGAGTAGGACAGGCCTGAATGAAGAAGTTCGGCCGGATACTCCAGAATGTTAGGCATATCTATGTTTGACACATCTTTTCCTCTTTCGGTACTCCAAATGACAAACCTTTTCCATTTTCCAGCATAGTTCCTTCTTGTTGAAGGTCTGCGTGCTTCAAGAATAATGTCTTTAACTCTTTGAGAAAGTTCTGGATTAGCTGCTGCTATGTGATGTTCCATGCAGTCAGTTGTAGCGTTTTAGGTTTGGATGTATGATGCTGTAGTTGTTCTGAGTTAACATCAAAGGCATCAGGGTATTGGCCACATATTGTTCCGAGACATGCTCTTCAGTAGTGGGTACCAGTGTTGTCTTGGCCAGTTTGGGGCTATCAGGATTATCCTTGGACGTTCTTCCTTGATTTTTAGTAGTACCTTGTGTATCAAAGGAAGAGGTGGGAATGCATATGCTGTTAGGCCTTTCCAGTTGAAGGAGAGTGAGTCCACTTTCCATGCTAGTGGATGGAATGTCCTTGTGCAGAATTTTTTGAGCTGGTGATTGAGAGGTGATGCGAATAGGTCTACCTGTGGCATTCCCCATTTCTTTGAGATGGTCTTGAAGATGTCCGGGTGCAGTTTCCATTCGTGGGCATCCGAAGTGGTTCTGCTTAATATGTCTGCTAGAGTATTGTCTTTCCCCGGTACAAATATTGCCTGTAACTGAATGTCGTAGCTGAGTGCCAGGGTCCACAGCTCCAAGGTCATTCTGCATAGGGGGTATGAATGAGTGCCTCCCTGTTTGTTGATGTACCACATGACTGTGGTGTTGTCTGCCCTTATCATCAACTGGCCCTCTTTGAGGAATGGTTTGAACTTTTGGATTGCCAGTTTTACTGCCAGCATTTCTTTTAGATTGATGTGCAGGTGAAGTTGATCCTGTGTCCACAATCCTTGCACGCATTTGTCCAGCATGTGGGCCCCCATCCTAGGTCTGAAGCGCCTGTTGTGATGGTCTGGCTTGGTTGACATCTGCGAAAGGGTAGGCCTGGGTTTGACTGGCATGCCTGAGCCCACCATAGGAACTCCTGTTTTAAGCATGGAATTAGTGGGATTTCTGTTTCTAGACTGTGTCTGTGTTGGGACCATAAATTCTTTAGGTACCACTGTAGTTTCCTCATATGTAGTCTGGCAAATGGGACCAAGATTATGCATGATGCCATGAAGCCCAAGGCCTGCAGAAATTTTCTTGCTGTTAACTTGTTCAGTTTTGTTAGTGCCAAGAAGTAAAGTGGAAGTTCTTTTGTTTTTCTGTAGTCAGGAATGCCATTTGTTGTACTGTGTCCAATTCCGCCCAAGAATGTCCTTGTTTGGGATGGTATCAGCCTTGACTTTTGTAAATTGACTGTGTATCCCAGTCCTTGTAGCAAGTAAATGACCCTTTGTAAATCTGTTGTCAGCTTGCTTTTGTTGTCCCCTTGTAGCAGGCAGTCGTCCAGGTATGGGTAAATTTGAATTCCTGTAGTCTGCAATGGGCGATTACTGATGCCAGGCATTTTGTGAATACTCTGGGCAGTAGATAAGCCAAAGGGCAATGCTGAGAATTGATAGTGCTCTGATCCTGCAAGAAATCTGAGGTATCTTCTGCAGATTGGTCGAATGGGGACGTGCAGGTATGCCTCCTTGAGATCTAGAGTTACCAGCCAAGACTCCTTGCCCAGCATGGGAAGAAGTTGCTGTAGGGTCAGCATTTTGAATTTTGGGACAATGATGTATGTATTTAAGGTGGACAGATCGAGAATTGGTCTCCAACTTTTTCCTTTCTTGGAACTAGGAATAGTCTGGAATAGAACCCTTTCCTTGTTCTGCTGTTGGCACTCTTTCCACAGCTCTCATGTTGGCTAACTCCATTATCTGGCGAGCCTCTGTTTTTGTTTTGGAGGTAGATTTGGCATTCCTCTTTGACTGGTAAAGTGTGGAAGTGAAACCGGTAACCTTGATCTATGGTTTGTAAAATCCACTTGTCTTTTGTTATGTAGTGCCAGTTCTTTGAAAATAAGGTTAACTTTCCGCCTAGAGGAGCTGCTATTTGTTCCCTGGTAGGCGGAGTTAGGATTAAGTCACTGTGGTTGTGCCGATGTAGTGGCAGTGGCTGTGTCTGTGCCTCTGTTGTTACCTTGCCCCTGTCGGCCTCTGTAGGCACCCCCCCTGGGTTGGTTTCCGCCTCTGGAACGCCTATTCCTGCCCCTTTGAAATTTTGTGGAGTCAGGAAAGGACCAATTTTGGCAGGCCAGTTCCTGCTAAACCTTGGGGTTGAACCTGCAAGAAATCTTTAACAGTTTGAACAGATTTTGCCTTTTCTTCCATTTTCTTCATAACCTGCTGGGCAGGTGTACCAAACAAACTTGTCTTGTCCATAGTGGCATTTAGCATCTTGGCTTTAACATGAGCCGTAAAGCTTGTTCCTTTAGCCATGCATGCCTTCTTATCACTGTGCCTGTCATGGCTGATCTAAATGAAGCCTCCAGTGCATCATAGCCACATTTTAAGGAATGGTTGCTAACCTGTTGTATGTTATTTACCATCTCTAATACATATTTCTTATCAAGAGATTCATCAGTGGTTAGTTTTTAGTTAACTGATCAAGCATAAACTCTTGCTATTGCATCATGTGAAACTGACAGTTTAAAGCTCTAGCTGAGAGAGTAGCTGAAGTGTAGACCTTTTACCCCATCTGTCTAATGACCTTGCTTCCCTTTCAGAAGGAATAGGGTTTTAGCTGTGGTCGCTACTGCCTTGGGACCCTGGGATATAGTTTCTGGGTCTGCAAGTGGGGCCTTGTAAAGGTGGTGATGAGTATCTGGCACCCTGTAAAATCTGTCTGGTTTGGCAGGGGCTGGGTGTAAAGAATCTGGAGCGGAGCAAACATCATTAAAAGCATCATCCACCACAGATAGAACAGGAGGTATAGCTAAGGGCCTGTGCTGTGGGAGGTGCAGAAAGGTTCTAAGTCTTTTTCTGGAGTCTGAAAAATCCTGTTGCTGCCATTGGAACTGTTCTCGCATGGCATGCAAGGTTTCCCCAAAGGAGAATTCTTCTGGTGGGGAAGCAGCAGGAATGGATTCTTCAGCATCAGAATCTTCAAAATTGGAGAAGGGAGCCTCTGGCTGGTCAGTTATGTCTGATTCATCAGCAGAATCATCAGAAGACACTGGCTCAGGGGGCTCTGCCCTAGGTCTCTTCTCGCTGAGAGGCCCTGTCTGGGTGAGATTGAGATCCTCTAATTAAAGAAATTAAATCTTCTGCCAAAGAAAGCATTTGAGAACTAGAAGAGGGCCTGGATGTGGGGGGTTTAACAGGCACTGATTTAGTAGTCTTGGCTGCTTTAGCCCTGGCGAAGGCCTTAATGGACATGGCTGCTGGAGGCCTAGCAGCACCACGTGCTGGGGTAGAGACATCCAAGGGATGGTGTCTGATAAGTCAACCACCGTAGTGGGTAAAATTTCTGAGGTCGATTCAAGAGTTGTAGCAGGGGCCTCAGTAGTAAGAATAGGTTCAGCTGTGCTTAGATCAGTTTTCGGTTCGCGAAACCGAGACACTCGGGTTTGCTTTACCGTGGTTTCGCCGAAACCGCGGACCGCGAGTGTCGGTCTTTATCTTTGCGTTTTGAAGATTGGGTAGTCGGAGGATCCGACGGCATAATGTACGCAAAATCAGTACCGAAAAACTGTTCTGCAAACTCCGACCGACGCCTAAGCGTTCGTCGGTTGAAAGAGGCACAGGCGAACAGGCTGCTACGCCGTGGGCTGGGCCTAAACAAGGCAGACAGTAAGAGTGGAAATCTTTATGAGGTATTTGTTTCCCACAGGTTAAACAATTGTTAACTTTTTCTGACATCGGCTGAGGCAAGAAAGAGTCCCCAACGGGGTACTTAGCTTTAGAAGTCTTCGAAGTAGTATTCGGTAGAAGTAATCTCTGGATCCGACAGACCGGCACTTGCGAACAGCTTCTGCTTCGGGCGCACGGCAAGAAAGACTGAGGAAAATGGCGTCGGCTGATGCTTTTATACCCGAAGACCAACAGAGATGACGTCGGGTGGAGTGCGACATCAGCCGAAGCCAGACCCGGACTTTGGAATCCGGCCGACTGCAGGGCTGCCTGACGACAGGACAACCCACTTGTTATGACTGCAGATGCATCCATGAAGGACATCAGATGGGTTCTCCTGCCGTCAGGCAGGTCCTCGGTCGGCCGAATTCCAAAGTCTAGGTCCGGCGTCGGATGTCGTCGCTTCTTCCCTGACGTCAGTGCGACAGGAGTATAAAAGAACCAGCCGACGCCATTTTCTTCAGTTTTTCTTGCCCCAGATGTCAGGTGCCCCCAAAAGGAAGGCAATACATAAATTTATGTAATAATGCAATGCAATATGATCAAAAACAATAGCTGCAAGCAAATACACCATAAAAGAATACCCTAATCAGGTTGTATGAGGAGGTGTTTGCCATTAGGCCTGCCCCAAGAGGGGAAGGAGGGAGGGAAACCTGGACTGCAGCTGTATTAGCACTCGAACATCTACATTTATGGTAGGTACAAAACTGTACTATGTTCATCGTGCATACAGCTGCAGTCAAAAAAGGGGTGGTAGGCACTAGGTGGAGCCAGGATGCCCTGCAAGACTGCAGTGGCAAAGCCTGCTCTAGATTTGGAGTATAATGGTAGGTGATGGTGCTTGGAGAAAGTATGTACAGAACTCCAAGTGGCTGCTTCCAAAATATCTTTGGTAGGAACCCCCCTGAGGAAAGCTGCAGAGGTAGCTGTGGCCCTTGTGGAGTGAGATCTGATGCCTACAGGTACAGTTTTACCATGAAAAGAGTAACAAAAGCGTATGCAGTGGGCTATCCATTTTGAGATTGTCTGTTTAGAAATAGGCTTCCCTTGAGCTCCTGTAGCATAGGACACAGAGTTGCTCTGATTTTCTGAAAGGCTTTGTTCTGTCCAAATAATAACATAACTGTCTGTGAATGTCCAAGGAATGTAGTAGTCTCCCCCCTTTGTTTTGAGGATTAGGGTAAAAGGTAGGTAAGTGGATAGACAGCCTGATTCAAGGCTACCCTGGATACTACCTTTGGCATAAAGGAAGGATTGGTTCGTAAGGAAACTCTGTCCTGATGGAAAATGATGTAAGGCTGCACACCTGCGAGCTGAGGTGATAGCCAGAAGGAAGTCTGTTTTCCAGGACAAATATTGCAGTTCTGTTGAAGCAGCTGGCTCAAAAGGAGGCAAGGTCAGTTTTACTAGAATGAAATTGAGGTCCCAAGCAGGTACTGGTTGTTTCCTTGGGGGTTTTATATTCTTAGCCCCTCTGAGGAACTGTCTTAAGAGGGGGTGAGAGAATAAAGGAGGATCAGTGTTGTATTCCGCAGAAATGGCTGAGGCATGGATTTTGATGGAGGAGAAAGAAAGTCCACTGCTTAGCATCTCAGCTAGGTACTGTAATATTTGAGGTAAATTCAGTATTCCAGGATTCTGACCCTTTTTCTGATTCCAGGCACAAAACCGTTTCCATTTTGCGGAGTAGGCTTTTCTAGTAGAAGGCCTTCTGGCCTCCAAAATGACATCCTGCACCTCCTTGGAGAGTAGGGTCTGTTGTGAATTTAAGGAATCTTCCATGCGGCTAGATTGAGTGTTTTCAGCTGACTGTGAAGAGTTTTGAAGTTGTGCTGAGTCAGTAGAAGAGGCATTAGAGGCAGGATCCATGGTGGGGAATGCGTCAGGCTCCTCAGGAGTGGGTACCAGTGTTGTCTTGGCCAGTCTGGAGCAATGAGAATCATCTTTGGTCTGTCTGCTCTGGTTTTTAATAGAACTTTGGGCAGCAGAGGAAGAGGTGGAAAGGCATAAACTGTCATTGTTGTCCAACTGAAAGAGAGTGCGTCCACTTTCCAGGCCTGTGGATGAAAGGTCCTTTAGCAGAATTTTGTCAATTGGTGATTTCTGTGGGTGGCAGAGAGATCTATGTCTGGCCTTCCCCATGCTTGAATTATCTTTGCAAAAACTTTAGGATGCAACTTCCATTCGTGTGGATCTGTCATATTTCTGCTTAGGTTGTCTGCCAGCGTGTTTTCCTTGCCTGGCAGTTACTGTGCTTGAAGTTCGATTTGTAATTCCAGAGCCATGTTCCAAAGAGACATGGCTAGCCTGCATAGGGGATATGAATGGGTTCCTCCCTGTTTATGTACCACATCACTGTGGTGTTGTCTGTCCTTATCAATAGCTGGCCTGGATGCAGTAGGTCTTTGAAAGCCATAATAGCATTTATTACTGCTAGCATTTCCTTTTGACTGATGTGTATGTGCTTGTCTTTTTGGGACCATTTGCCCTGAATGCACCGATCTGTCATGTGCGCCCCCCAGGCGTAGTCCGAGGCGTCTGTTGTGATGACTTGATTTGCTTGAGGCTTGCAGAATGGGAGACCTGTGTTTCTTTGGCATGCTTGAGCCCACCACAGAAATTCCTTTTGAAGACATGGAATCAGTGGTATAATTGTTTCCAAACTGTGGCTGTGTTGAGACCATAGGTTTTTTAGGTACCATTGAAGTTTCCTCATATGCAGCTTTGCACATGGGATTAGCAAAATGCAAGATGCCATGAATTCCAGAGCCTGCAGGATTTTCCTTGCAGTTAGCCTGGTGAAGGTTGCCAGTTTTCTGAAGTATTGAGTTAGTTGCCCTGGTTTCTCTGGCGTGAGGTAGGCCATCTGGGTATTTGTATTCAAGCTGGCACCCAGGAAAATTATTGTTTGAGAGGGTATTAGCCTTGATTTCTTTTTGTTGACTGTGTATCCCAGAGAATTCAACAACATTATTACAAACGCCAGATGTTTCAGAAGTATGTGCTTGCTGTCCGCTTGGATCAGGCAGTCGTCCAAATATGGGTATATTTGTATCCCTTGATGTCTGCAGTAGGCAATTACTGATGCCAGGCATTTTGTGAACACTCTGGGCGCAGTAGATAAGCCAAAGGCCAATGCAGAGAATTGATAATGGGTTGAACCTGCAAGAAATCTGAGGTATCTTCTGCAATCTTGTCTGATTGGGACATGCAGGTATGCCTCCTTAAGGTCCAATGTTACCAGCCAAGACTCCTTGCCCAGCATAGGAAGAAGCTGCTGTAATATGAGCATCTTGAATTTTGGCAAGAGTAAAAATGTGTTTAGGATGGATAGGTCGAAAATAGGTCTCCAATCTTTGCCCTTCCTTGGTACCAGGAATAGTCTGGAATAAAAACCTTGACCCTGTTCTTGTGCAGGTACCTCTTGAATAGCTTTCATGTCCATGAGATCTGAAATTTGTTTTTGTGCCTCTGCCCTTTGATTGTGTGGCAGGTTTGGCATGCCTCTCATTTTTGGAAGGGTGTGAAAGTGGAATCTGTAGCCTCTGTCTATAATGTCCAGGATCCATTTGTCTTTTGTGACAATATGCCAATTTTTCGAAAATAATGCCAGTTTTCCGCCTAAAGGTGCTGCCATTTGAGCCTTGCTTGGCATGCAAAGGGGAAAGTCATTGGTTCTGCTTTCTGAATGGCTGTGAACTATCCTCACCAACTCTTTGTGTAGGTGCTTGCCATTGTCTGCCTCTAAATGATCCTTGAGATTGCCCTCTACCCCTAGGGCGCCTGCATCTACCTCTTTGGGGTCTGTCCGTGGCTGGAAAGGACCAATTTTTTGAAGGCCAATTTCTACTGAAACGTGGAGGTTGTACCTGTAGGAAATCTTTCACTGTTTGCATTGAATTTTCCTTTTCCTCCATTTTCTTTGGTACCTCCTCAGCTTTAACACCAAACAATACATCTTTTTGAAGAGGTGCATCTAGTAATTTAGCTTTGACATGATCTGGTAAGGTTTGCTCTTTGAGCCAAGCATGTCTACGTATGACTGATCCTGTAATAGCAGCTCTACATGAGGCCTCTAAAGCATCAAAACCACATTGCAAGGTATGTTTACCCACTTGCTCTGCACTATGTAACAAATCCTGCAACTCCTTCAACTTCAAGTCTGGTTGTTCAGGTTGTGACATTTTGCTTTTCAACTGTGACAACAGAAACTGTTGGTACTTTAACATATGGAACTGACAGTTTAATGCCCTCATGGTTAAGGTAGCCGAGGTGTATACCTTTTTCCCCCCACCTTTCTAAAGCTCTGGAATCTATCTCTGAAGGTAATGGATTTTTAGCAGTGGAGGCCTTAATTCCCTTGGGACCCTGTGAAATAGTTTCTGGGTCAGCCGCATGGCTTTTGTATAGGAATTGGTGTGAATCAGGAACCCGGTAATACCTGTCCGGCTTGACTGGAGCTGGAGGTAAAGAATCTGGGTTAAGAATCATCTAGTATGTCTAAGACAGGAGGTATAGCCAGAGGCCTGTGCTGAGGGAGCAAGAGGAAATCCCTAAGCCTTTTCTTGGAGTCTGAGTACTCTTGGCCTTCCCAGTGGAAGTGTTCCCTCAAGGTATGTAAGGTTTCCCCAAAAGAGTAATCCTCAGGGGGGGGGGGCAGAGGGAATGGACTCCTCTGCATCAGAATCTTCAAAAGGGGAGTATGAATGTTCCTGGTCTTCAGAATGTTCTGAAGTAATGGAGGCCTGGTCCGAGGAAGGGAATTCTTCCTCCACTCTGGGCCTTTTGTCTGAGGGGGGTTGAGAACCCCTGATAAGAGTAATCAAATCCTCAGCCATTTTGAGCATCTGCTTTTTAGGCATGGGGCCTTGAGAGGGGCCCTGTGGAGCTTGTCTTTTAGTATGCATGGCTGCTTTAGACTTAGTGAAAGCCTTGATGGAAAATGAAGAAGAAGGCCTGAAGACACCTTGAGAGGTGGCAGGCCTGTCTAAACTCTGAGTTTCCCCACCAAGAGTGGCTTCGGTATCTGTAGTCGGGGTGTGGGCCAAAGAGCCTGCAACCTCGGGCACAGAAGACACAGCCAATGAAGTGTCATCGGTAGTCAGGGGCTGTGTAGGCGCCTCGCTGAGAACCGGAGCACCTGTAGTCGGCTTTAGCGTGGTGTCGGTAGAAGTCGCGGACCTCGTATGTCGGTCCTTATCTTTGCGTCTTTTACTCAAAACTGGAGTCTGAGTATCCGACGACATAATGTAATTAAACTTTTTGCCAAAATAGTGTTGGGCAAACTCCGCCCGACGCTTAATAGTGTGTCTGTTGAATGTAGCACAAAAACGACAGGCCAAGATGTCGTGGTCTGGGCCTAAGGAAGGAATGCAGAGGGAATGAAAATCCTTATGCGGTATTTGCTTCCCACATGAAATGCAATTATTAACTTTGTCTGACATCGGTCTGAGGCAAGAAAAGTTTCCCCAACGGGGTACTTAGCTTTCACGAAGACTTGGATTGAAAAATATTCGTAATCTCAGGAGCTGGCCGACCGGCACTTGCGAACTGCTTCTGCTTTGGGCACCGCGCGGCAAGAAAGACTGAAGAAAATGGCGTTGGCTGGTTCTTTTATACCCCTGTCGCACTGACGTCAGGGAAGATGCAACGACATCCGACACCGGACCTAGACTTTGGAATTCGGCCGACCGAGGACCCACCTGACGGCAGGAAAACCCATCTGTTATGACTGCAGCTGTATGCACGATGAACATCAGTCTTGAGTAAAATCCTTGTCTCTGCTCTTGCTCTGGTACTTGTTGAATGGCCCCCATGTCCATGAGGGATGAGACTTGTTTTTGTGCCTCTGCCCATTGATTTTTTGGCAGATCTGGCCAGCCGTTTGCCTTTGGCAGGGTATGGAAATGGAACTTGTAGCCTTGTGACACGATATTTAGAACCCACTTGTCCTGGGTTATGATGTGCCAATTTTGAGAAAAAAAGTGCTAATCCCCCCCCCAAGGGTGCTGCCAGGAGATAACTGCTTGGTGCAGGCAGGGGGAAGTCATTGGGACCGTTTCCTGTGTGGTTGTGATTTGTCTTCTCCAACTTTGGAGGGAGAAGCACCCCACTGCTTTGACCTGTATGAACCTTGCGCCTGGGATCTGCCTCTAGGGCGTCTGGGTCTGCCCCTTTGAGGTCTGTCTGACACAGGAAAGGACCACTTCTTTGTTGGCCAGATTCTACCAAACCTAGGTGGATGTACTTGTAAAAAATCTTTGACAGTTTACATAGATTTAGCTTTGTCCTCCATTTTCTTTAACACCTCTTCTGCCTTAACACCAAACAAAGTATCATGCTGTAAAGGTGCCTCTAATAATTTAACTTTGACATGATCAGGTAGATTTTGTTCCTTTAACCAAGCATGCCTCCTAATTACAGAACCCGTAACTGCGGCCCTGCAGGAGACCTCCAAAGAGTCAAAACCACATTGCAAAGTATGCTTTCCAACTTGTTCAGCTGCATGCAATAAATCTTGCATTTCCTTGTTTTCTGCACATTCAGAGTTTTAACAACATTTTCTGTTTAAGCAATGCCATGACATGTTGCTGATAGTTGAGCATATGAAACTAACAGTTTAAGGCCCTTACAGCCAAGGTAGGAGATGTGTAAACCTTTTTTCCCCATCTATCCAGTGCCCTAGAATCTCTGTCAGAGGGGGTAGGGTTTTTTGCAGTGGAAGCCTCAACTCCTTTGGGACCCTGTGAAATAGTTTCTGGGTCTGCAGCAGGGTTTTTAAAAAGGAATTTATGAGAGAGTCAGGAACCCTGTAATATCGGTCAGGCTTAACTGGAGCTGAAGGTAAGGAGTCAGGGTTAAGACTAGACTCTGAAAACACATCATCTACAATGTCTATCAGGTGGAATGGCTAGTGGCCTGTGTTGGAGTAGTAGAAGGAAATCCCTGAGCCTCTTTTTAGATTATGAAAAAATCTTGGCTCTCCCAGTGGAATTGCTCCCTCATGGTATGCAAGGTTTCCCCAAAAGAATAGTCCTCTGGAGGAGAAGCTGAAGGTATTGATTCTTCAGCATCAGAATCCTCATAGGAGGGAAGAGAATATTCCTGATCAGAAGAAATGGAAACCGGATCTGAAGATTCATAGCCAGTCTCTTGCCTAGGCATCTTATCAGGAGGGGGATGGGAACCCCTGATCAAGGTAATCAAGTCTTCGGCCATTTTGAGCATAGAGGCCTGTCCATGTGGCTCTTGACTTTGTTTCTTTGCTGCTTTAGAAGGTGCTTTAGTCTTTGCCTTTGAAGCTGAAGTCGGTGTAATGTAAAGATGTTTAGGTCTGAATACACCCTCAGAAGCCGGTGCCTGCTCAGCGGCTCCGGACCCATCTGAAGGAATAGTATCCGAGGCTCCAATACCTTGAGTTTCCAGGGGCATGGCTGACTGCACATGGAGTCGGTAGTGGCCTGCAACTCTAAAGTAGCGGGTGTCAGGGGCTGTGAAAGCACCTCACTGAGAACCGGCGACTGGCTTAGTACAAGGTTCGTCGGTTTTGGGCCTGGGTTGTCTCTCTCTCTCCTTTTCTTTGCGTTTTTTGTGAACTCCGGTAGTCAGATGGCTATCCGACGACATTTCTGGATAATTAAACCGGCGTCCAAAATAGTTTAAAGCAAAATCATACAGACGCTTAATAGTGCGTTGGTTAAATCTAGCACAAAACTGACAACCAGAAACTTTGTGATCAGGGCCTAGGCAAGGAATACAGTAAGAATGAAAATCCTTATGAGGTGTTTGCTTTCCACAAGAAATACAATTATTTACTTTTTCTGACATCAGTCTGGAGCAAGAAAAAAAGTTTCCCCAACGGGGTACTTAGCTTTATTGAGGACTTTGGATCTGAAACTCGAACACGAAAATCTCAAGAGTCGGCCGACTGGCACTTGCAAACTGCTTCTGCTTCGGGCACCGCGTGGCAATAAAGACTAAAGAAAATGGCGTTGGCCGCATTTTTTATACCCCTGACGACCTGACATCAGGGAAGGGGTGACAGGAGCCGACGCAGGACCCAGGACTTTGGAATACAGGCCGACTGAGGGCAACCTGCCAGCAGGATTTCCCAAATGTAATGACTGCAACAGTGAAACACGAAGAACATCCTATACTGACCAACTTCATTTGCACACAAAACATCACATCCTGCACCTCAACCAATGAAAAAGTGTCCAACTACTGCTCTCCTTGCATTAAAGGAATCTGGACACACCTTCATAGGTTCACAGAAGATTACTAGGTTAAAGGCCCTACAGCCTTTACAAGCCTGGCCATATCTATCCAGAGTTGCCCCAACTATTGGTGGTAAGGTGAGTGACGTTTGCAGAGGTAAGGGTCTATGATTAATAGACTTCTGTCCTGGAGGCTATTTTTAATTCATAATTGTTTTGGAGGACTTGACAAGATCTCAAATTTATTTAAGCTAGAGAGGGATTTCTTCCCACTACTGGGCCAGTTCCCTCGTCCTTGGACATAGTTTTTTTTTTCTCTTGTATAGCTTCTTTACACTAGGAGCCTGTCAGGTTGGCTTGTTTTTCCAGCAAGACCTGGTTTTAATCCAGTCAGGTATAGCCGATTCTATACAACTGTTTTAAGTGGTTTATACAAGGCATTGGTGTACACCTCTAAGGAGTCCTTATCTGCTTTCGAGGGGGCTTTGAAACTTCTTATACAGTAAGTCCAGGTATGTGGTTTGCTTTTCCTGTTTCATGGTGGAGGACCTATAGCTAGCTATAATGTGGTAGCGGGCTTTGCCTCTAGTTAATTGGACATGGAAAAGTTCAAGAGAGTTATAGTGTTTGACCAGTCTTGAGGTATACTTGACCTTTAATGAAGATGGATGCACCTCCTCCCCTGGTTCTTTCACGCTCAGTTTGTGGTCTGAACATATAGAAGGCATTGTAGGCCTGCACAGCTGAGATGCTTTCTGTGCCTTTGAACCATGCCTCTGTGACCGCAAAGACGTCAGCATCTTCCAGAGTGCAGTTTCTTATTTATGCGCCTAGCATTAGGCAGCAGTACTTTGAGTTCATCTAGAGAAGATTTTGTTATGTTGGGAGGTTGGTTATTTTGACAATGCATAAAAAGAGAGGCATAATAGGGGAGGTGAATGCCTTTGACAGTATCCGAAAACCTAGAGGAGACAGGTTCAGACCATCTCTGACAAAGCAGCATGCCTTATTGACCATGTCTTCCCAAGATGACAGATATTGGATCCCCTTGGACGGACACCAGAAGCTAAGCCAATTGTTAAAGTCTATAATGTTTTGTTGGTATTGTGGTGTGGCATCCATCCGTGGAGAAGGGGTAGAATGCTGCTTAAGGTTAGGCCTATACCTGCCTGTGACACAATCTAAGAGCTCAGTTACGTCTCTCTTCATATAATTCAGTGAGGTACATCTGAGTCACTCACCCCTCACATGGAATATGACAGTCATATTGCTACTTGTGGATGAGTGACTTGGCGGATCCTGGAACCTGACAGGCAGCTTACTGTAACCTGCTTCTTATCCAGCCTATGAGAGGAACATCTGTCTCTCTCACAATGGAGTCACCTATAACCAAATACATTAGGTTTTGTGGTGTTACGCTTACACACTAGTGTGTGTTACATGTTGTGGTTTTTTGCAATGCTGTGTATGTAAGTGGTTTTCGTTTGAGAGCTCTCTGGTAAGTTACTAGTGAGTACCTCCACATGTGGGTTTGGGTCATGTCCTTATTTAGTGTGGGAAGAAAGTGTGTGTGTATTTATATATATACATAAACACACACACACATATGGGTCTATATTAGAACATGCATGTGCTGACAACCTGTTTGGCATTCAATCTGTTATTATGTGACAGCCTTACCTCCAATTTCATAGTGTAACTACATCTCTATCACAAAGTATCTCCTTACTTCAGGAGTAAATGGTGGTCAGTATACATGAGAATTGCTACATTGCCTCAGGATGCCCATGTCTATCAGGCTGGCCAGAGATGGGAAATTGCCCATCCATGATAGAAGGCTCTCTTATTAGAGACCATCACACTGGGCTTGATCACAGTCACAACTAGATTTGGATGTTTCTTAAATAGGGGCCATCTCCTCATTGCCCCCCTCCCCAAGAATATTTACTAAGTAGTAGCTCACAAATCCATTTCTAACTTAATGCTACTCTATCTTCTTTAACAACCCCCCACAAATCTTTCTGTCCTAAAAGCGGTGCTGGTACACCAGCGTGGTCACATATGCATAGCATCTCACCAGTTTAAAGGAGGGTCACCATTTGTAACCCTGAATACAAATTAATTGTAGAGTTCACAATAAGCATTTCCTTCCTTCTAATAAGGACTTCTTTAAGCGAACAGGCTACACCATCACCAAATCCCTTTTCTCATTGTTCACCATTTCTAAAAACAGTCAAAAGTAGCTCTCCAACTGGTTACAGCAGATGTTTTTTTAAATCTATTCAGATTAATGAGCCTAGTATCAAGACACCAGTGAGAAATCTATTAACTTCAATAATTCCAATAACACAGTTACTTTCAGATAGCACTAAACATGAAGTGATAAGTAAAGATAATGGTCAAAGTAATCCTTGCCAACATATAAAAGGTATGAACACAGACCAGATGCACCATGTTATTGGACATATGTAGAACCTGAACAAGTAAATTCACTCTGTTTTTTCAGAGGCAGAAAGTGGAAAAAAGTACAGTTGTGAACACCTACCATAAATGCAGATGTTAGAGTGTATTCACTGTTGCAGTCATCACATTTGGGTTATCTGCCTGCAGGTAGCCCTCAGCCGGCCTGAATACCAGAGTCTTCGGATTTCTGCGTCGGATGCTGTCGCTTCTTCCTTGATGGCAGGTCATCAGGGGTGTAAAACATGCAGCCGACGCCATTACATCAGTTTTTCTTCCCCTAGATGTCAGGTGCCCCCACAATAGGAAGCAATTAAATGGTATGGTAAACCTCCATCAAAAAGCAAATACACAAGAAAAAATAAATATACCAACAAGAAGGAAAGATAGAGCCAAGAGAAGTTACGGGGCTGGAGGGAGGGTAACCAGGACTGCAACAGTGAATACACTCTAACATCTACATTTATGGTAAATGTACAAAACTGTACTATGTTCTTCATGTTTCACTGTTGCAGTCATCACATTTGGGTTGATTCCCAAAGCCAAGGAAGGGAGAAGGAAGTTAAAGAGCATTAGGGCCAGCTATTAATCCCTGCAAGACTGCAGTGGCAAATCCAGCTCTGGATTTAGAAAAGATAGGCATGTGGTAATGCGTGGTGAAGGTATGTACAGAGCTCCAGGTAGCAGCTTCTAGGATGTCCCTGGGTAGGGACTCAGAGAAATGCCGCAGAGGTAGATGCAGTCCTGGTGGAATGTGATCTTATCCCCTTTGGGGTAGCTTTTCGATGGTGCTTGTAGCAGAAATGAATGCAATGGGCTATCCATTTGGAAATGGTTTGCTTTGAAATGGCCTTCTTGAAATGGCCTTCTCCTCTGCCCCTGCAGCAAAGCTAACTAGCAGCTGTTCAGATTTTCCGAGAGGCTTAGTCCTATCCAAACAGAATCCAAGTTGTCTGTGCACGTCCAGAGAGTGCAGTATTCGTTCCCCTTTGTTTTGTGAATTAGGGAAAAAAGTAGGCAAATGAATGGACTTGATATAGGGCCACAGTAGACACCACCTTGGGCATAAAGGAAGGATTAGTCCTGAGGGGAAACCCTGTCCACATGGAAGATAATGAAGGGTTCCACTGTCATGAGGGCCTGTAATTCAGACACTCTTCTTGTTGAAGTGATGGCTAGAAGGAAGGCTGTTTTCCAAGAAAAGAATTTCAACTCTGCTGTAGTAGCTGGCTCAAAGGGGGGGGGGGGGTGAGCTTTTCCAATACAAAGTTAAGGTCCCAGGCTGGAGTGGGAGCTCTCCTGGGGGGGGGGGTCTTAAATTTTTGGCCCCTCTAAGGAAACTTTAGCAAGGGGTGAGAGTATTATAATGTGCTGAAATGGCAGAGGCATGAATTTTAATTGACGAGAAGGATAGGCCCTTGTGGAGCATTTCTATTAAGTACTGTAGAATAGGAGGTAAGCTGGGCACAGTTGTGCCCATCCCCTGAGCCTGGCTCCAGGAACAGTATCTTTTCCACTTTTCAGCATAGGATTTTCTAGTACTACGTCTCCTTGCCTCCAGAAGGACATCCCGCACCTGCTTACTGAGGGATGCTAGAGGAGAGCTCAAAATTAGCCAGGCTGCAAGGTTCAGGGTTTGAAGTTGAGGGTGCAGAATCTGGCCCGCCTGCTGGGACAGCAGGGAAGGGGTCTGAAGCAGGTGCCATGGTTGTAGCAGTGTCATACTGCGCAAGAGGGGATACCAGTGTTGGCGTGGCCAGTCTGGTGCAATGAGAATTGCCCTTGACTTTTCCCGTTTAATCTTTAGTAGAACCTTCGAGAGGAGAGGCAGTGGGTGAAGGCATAAACTGAGAAGCTTTCCCAGGTGAAGGACAGGGCACTCACTTTCCAAGCCTGTCTGTGGAGAGTCCTTGTGCAGAATTTGTCCAATTGGTAGTTCCGAGGGGAGGCAAACAGGTCTATCTCTGGGCTCCCTCATTTGTTTCTCAAAACGTTTAGTATCTTTGGTTCCAGTTTCCACTCGTTTAAGATTTCTGCTTAGGTCTGCCAGTGAATTTAGCTTGCCTGGCAGGTATTGAGCTTGTAGGTGCACTTGGTAGCTTAAGGCTGTGTTCCACAGAGCCATGGCTAGTCTGCAGAGAGAATACGAGTGGGTTCCCCCCTGCTTGTTGTACCACATAACAGTGGTGTTGTCGGCCTTTACCAATAATTGTCCTGGAAGAATGTGGTCCTTTAAGGCGGTCAGAGAATTCTGTACAGATAACATTTCTTTTTGATTGATATGCAGGTGCATTTGACTTGGGTTCCATTTGCCCTGAATGCACTGCCCATCCAAGTGAGCCCCCCATGCAAAGTCTGATGCATCTGTTAGGGTTTGGGCAGCAGGGGTAGAGTGAATGGCAGTCCCTTGTTGTGGTAGCAGGCCTCTGCCCACCAAAGGAACTTTATACAAGGAATGATAGGAATCATTGATTCCAGGTCCTGAGAATGTTGACACCACAGGCTTTTTAGATACCACTGCAGTTTCCTCATATGCAGGCTTGCATATGGAATTAGTAGGATGCAAGAGGCCATGAACCTCAGGGTTTGCAGTATTTTCCTTGCAGAGAGCTGGGTCTCTGTGGCCAGTAGTTTGAAGTAGGCTGTCAAATAAACTTGTTTCTCTGGCGTGAGGTAGGCCATCTGGGAAGTTGCGTTCAAGCTTGCTCCCAGGAATACAATTTGTTGGCAGGGTACTAGGTAAGATTTCTTTTAGTTTATGGTGTACCCCAGTGAGGTTAGCAGTTTCTTTACAAATGCCAGATGATTTAATAGTATGCCCTGGCTTTCTGCCTGAATCAGATCATCATCCAGGTATGGGTATATTTGAATATTTCTTTGCCTGCAGAAAGCAATGACTGGAGCTAAGCACTTTGTGAATACCCTGGGCGCAACAGATGAGCCAAATGGCAGTGCAGAAAACTGATCGTGCATGCAGCCTGCTCTGAAGACTAGGTATTTTCTGCAATATTCCGTTATTGGGATGTGCAGGTAAGCTTCTTTAAGTCCAATGTTGCCAACCAGGCATTTTTGCCTAGCATGGGAAGCAGCTGATGAAGAGTTGGCATTTTGAATTTTGGGATTACCAAAAAAGGTGTTTAGGATAGACAGGTGCAGGACAGGACGCCAGGAGTTGTCTTTTCTGGGTACCAGTAAAAGTCTTGAGTAAAAACTTTGTCCCCATTTCTCTGCTGGGACAGGCTGAATAGCCCTGATACTTAGAAGAGAGAGAACCTGCTGTTGAGCCTCTGCCCACTGATTTGGGGGTAGGTATGGCCAACCGTTTGGGGTTGGTAAGGAGTGGAAGTGGCATCTGTATCCTTGTGAAACTGTATTTAAAACCCATTTGTCTTGGGTAATGAGTTCCCAGGTTTTTGTATGCAGGGCGATCTTTCCCCCTAAGGGAGCAAACAGTTGAGCAGGGCTTGGAAGGTTTAAGGTTAAGTCATTGTGACAGTTTAAGATAGGGGGGTGTGTCTTACTACTTCCAGCTTTGGAAGTGGGAGCCCCCCACTGCTTAGGCCTGTGAGTACCTTGAGACTGTAGCCTATGTGGTCTGCTGTTCCTGAGTTTGGACTGAGAAGGCCTGAATTTGGACTGAAGTCCTGGAAGAGACAGGAAAGGCCCAGTTCTTAGAAGGCCAATGCCTACTAAGTCTGGGAGGCTGTACTTGCAGGAAATCTTTAACAGTTTGCATAGATTTAGCTTTTTGCTCGATCTTTTTAAGAACAACTTCTGCTTTGTTGCCAAACAGGCAGTCTTGATTTAAGGGAGCATCCAGTAATTTAGCTTTAACATGATCTGGCAAATTTTGCTCCTTAAGCCAAACATGCCTTCTAAGAACAGACCCAGTGACAGCAGCCCTGCAAGATGCTTCTCAACAGTCAAAACCACATTGCAAATTGCGTTTACCAACTTGTTCAGCAGAATGCATTAAATCCTGTAATTCTTTATTTTCAGCACAGTCAGGAATCATCATTTTCTGTTTAAGTAGTCCAATAATATGCTGCTGATACTTTAACATATGAAACTGGCAGTTTAAGGCCATAATGGCCAAAGTAGCAGAAGTGTATACCTTCTTACCCCATCTGTTCAGGGCCCTGGATCTATCTCAGAGGGGGTAGGGTTTTTGGCAGTAGTAGCCTTAATGCCTTTGGGTCCCTGTGAAATGGTCTCTGTGTGTCACTTGTGAGAATCAGGTACTCTGTAATACCGGTCAGGTTTCCTGGGAGCCGGAGGTAAAGTGTCTGGGGCCAGGCTAGATTCCAAGAAGGCATCATCTACAATGTCCAGTAATGTCCAGTACAGGAGGGATAGCTAAAGGTCTGTGTTGAGCTAGGAGTAAGAATTCCCTAAGCTTCTTTTTGGAGTCAAGAGGAATCCTGGCTTTCCCAGAGGAAATGCTCCCTAAGAGTGTGCAAGGTTTCACCAAAAGAAAAAATCTTCTGGAAGGGAAGCAGTGGGTATGGAGTCCTCAGAATCCTCATAGGTAGATGAGGGTAAATCCTGGTCATCAGAAGAAACAGAAATCTCAGAATCCTGATCAGAAGAAAAATCAGTTGTAGGTCTCTTAGAGGAAAAAGGCTGGCTTACCCTAATTAGAATAATAAGGTCTTCAGCCATTCTTATCATTTGTTTTTTTAGGTATATGGGCCTGACCATGTGGTTTGGTCATCGGTTTTCTAGGCGGGAGTCGAGTTTTAGGTCTTGAAGAAGAAGATGGCATCGGCTTGAAATGCAAGTCCGTAGGCCTGAATACATCCTCAGAAGCCAGTACCTGCACAGCAGCTCCGGACCTATCCAAGGTAAAGACATCCGCAGGTTCCATAGTCTAAGCGTCTCGTGCGGACTCTGAATGGGTCTCAGTAGAGGCCTGCGAATCTGAAGTAGTGGGTATCAGGGGCTGTGAAACTGCCTCATTGAGTACCGGCAAACTGGCAACTAGCTTAACAGAAGCGTTAGCAGCTTTGGACCTATGCGGTCTATCTCTGTCTTTATCTTTATGTTTTTACAGAGTGGCGGTAGTCGGATGGCTTACCTAAGCCATTTCTGGACAATTAAATGGAGTACCAAAATAGTTTGCTGCAAAAATGGACGGACGACAAATAGCTCGAGGATTGACTAAGGCACAAAACTGACAAAGGGACGGCGTGGTCTGGGCCTAGGCAAGGAATGCAGTACAAATGAAAATCTTTATGAGGTATTTACTTTCCACAGGTAATACAATTACTTTTACTGACATCGGTTTAGAGCAAGAAAAAGGATCCCCAATGGGGTACTTAGCTTTTTTGAAGACTTCGGTTCCGAAACTCAAAAACGAAAATTTCAGGAGTCGACCGACCGGCACTTGCGAACTGCTTCTGATTCAGGCACTGCATGGCAAGAAAGACTTGTGTAATGGCATCGGCTGCATGCTTTATACCCCTGACTAACTAACGTCAGGGAAGAAGAGACAGCATCTGATGCAGGACCCAAGACAGTGAAACACGAAGATCACCACTAACAGTAGAAAGTAAATATAAAAAAATTCCTTGCGAGTAGAGAGAGAGAAGGGGGGTGGATGGAGGGAGGAAAAAGTACAGTTGTGTACACTTACCATAAATGTAGATGTTTGAGTGTATTCACTGCTGCAGTCATCACATTTGGGTTATCTGCCTGCAGGTAGCAATCAGTCAGCCTGAATACCAGAGTCTTGGGATTTCTGCGTCGGATGCTGTCACTTCTTCCGGGACGTCATGGGTATAAAACATGCAGCAGACGCCATTACATCTGTTTTTCTTGCCCCAGATGTCAAGAGCCCTCTAAATAGGAAGCAATTACATGGTGTGGAACACCCCCAGCAAAAAGCAAATACCAAAGATATAAGGTATGACAAACAAAAAGGATCAGCAGAAGTAAAGAAGTCAGGGGGCTGGAGGGAGGGTAACCAGGACTGCAACAGTGAATACATACACTCAAACATCTACATTTATGCAAGTGTACACAACTGTACTACATTCTTCGTGTTTCACTGTTGCAGTCATCACATTTGGGTAGATTCCCAAAGCTGAGGATGAGTGGAGGCAGTCTAGAAGCATTAAGGCTAGTAAGAAGGCCCTGTAAGACTGCTGTAGCAAATCCAACTCTGGATTTAGAAAAGATAGGCAAGTGGTAATGCTTGGTGAAAGTGTGTACCGAGCTCCAGCTTGCAGCTTCCAGGATGTCCCTGGCAGGAACTCCCCTGAGAAACGCTGCAGAGGTTGACATAGCCCTAGTGGAATGTGTTCTGATCCCCTGTGGGGCAGGTTTTCTATGATGTTTGCAGCAGAAATGGATGCAGTGTGCAATCCACGTAGAAATGGCTTGCCTCTGTCCCTGTAGCCAAACTGACTAGCAGCTGGTCAGATTTCTAGAAAGGTTTAATCCTGTCCAGATAGAACCCAAGCTGCCTGTGCACATTCAAGGAGTACAGGATCCTTTCCCCTGTATTCTGAGGATTAGTGAAAAAGGTTGGCAAATTGATTGGTTTAAAGCCACACTAGATACCACCTTTGGCACAAATCATGGGTTAGTCCTGAGGGAACCCTGTCCGCATGGAAGATGATGAAGGGGTTCCATGGTAATAAGGGCCTGCAATTCAGACACTCTTCTTAGTGAAGTGATGGCTACAAGTAAAGCTGCTTTCCAGGAGAGGAATTTTAACTCTGCTGAAGTAGCAGGATCAAAGGGTGGAAGCATGAGTTTTTCCAACACAAAGTTAAGGTCCCAGGCTGGAGTGGGAGCTCTCCTGGGGGGGGGGGGGGTCGTAAATTTTTGGCTCCTCTCAAGAACTGTTTGACCAGAGGATGACAGACAAGGGGTGGCTCTGTATTATGATGTGCTGAGATGGCAGAGGCATGAATCTTAACTGAAGAGAAGGACAGGCCTTTGTGGAACATTTCTGTTAAGTAATGTAGTATATGAGGTAAGCCGGGCACACTTGTCTCTGTTCCTTGAGACTGGCTTCAAGAACAGTATCTTTTCCACTTTTCTGAATAGGATTTTCTAGTAGTAGGCCTTTTTGCCTCCAGGATGACATCCAGCACCTGTTTCCTGAGGGTTCAGGGGATGAACCAGGCTGCTAGGTTCAGAGTTTGTAACTGGGGATGCAAAATCTGGCCCTCCTGCTGGGACAGCAAGGAGGGGGTCTGAGGCAGGTGTCAAGGTGGCAGTATTGTCAGACTGCGCAAAGGTGGGTACCAGTGCTGGCATGGCCAGTCTGGTGTGGTCAGGATTGCCCTTGGCTTATCCTGTTTGATCTTTAGTAGAACCTTTGAGAGGAAGGGCAGAGGGGGAAAGGCATAGATTGAGAGGTTTTCCCATGTAAAAGGGCAGAGCATCCACTTTTCATGCTTGGCTGTGGGGAGGTCTGGTGCAATATTTGCTCAAATGAAAGTTCTGAGGTGAAGCGAAGAGGTGCACCTCTGGTGCCCCCCACCTGTGGATCAGCAGCTTGAATGGTTTGGGTTCCAGTTTCCACTCATGCGGGTCCCTTAGATTTCTGCTTAAGTCATCTGCCAGTGAATTTAGTTTGCCTGGCAGGAATTGAGCTTGCAGGTGCACTTGGTTGCTCAAGGCTGTGTCCCACAGAGCCATGGCTAACCTGCAGAGTGGGTAGGAATGGGTTACCCCCTGCTTGTTTATGTACCACATAACTGTGGTGTTGTCGGTCTTTATCAACAGTTGCCCTGGAAGAATAAGGCATATGAAGGCTCTCAGAGCATTCTGTACAGCTAACATTTCTTTTTGATTGATATGCAGATGGATTTGCTTTGGGCTCTATTTGCCTTGAATACCTTTGTCCTGCCATGTGAGCCTCCCATGCATAATCTGATGCGTCTGTTGTTAGGGTTTGGGCGACAGGGGGTAGAGTGAAAGGGAGTCCTTTGTTGTGGTAGCAGGCCTCTGCCCACCAAAGAAACTCTGCCCTTAGGCAAGAAATGATAGGAATCACTGTTTCCAGGTCCTGGGAAAGTTGACACCAGAGACTTAAGTACCATTGAAGTTTCCTCATATGCAGTCTTGCATATGGAATTAGTAAAATGCAAGGGGCCATGAACCCTAGGGCTTGCAGTATTTTTCTTGCAGATAGCTGCGTTTTGGTGACCAGTAGATTGAAGTAATTTGTCAAATACATTTTTTGTTTTTTCTGGAGTGGGGAATGCCATCTGAGAAGTTGTGTTCAAGCTTGCTCCTAGGAATACAAACCGTTGACTGGGTACCTGATGTGATTTCTTTTTGTTGATGGTGTACCCCAGTGAAGTTAGAAGTCTCTTTACAAGCGTCAGGTGCTGGAATAGCAATTCCTGCTGTCTGCCTGAATCAGGCAATCGTGCAAGTATGTGTAAATTTGAATTTTTCTCTGCCTGCAACATGCAATGGCTGGAGCTAGGCATTTTGTGAATACCCTGGTAGATAAGCCAAAGGGAAGTGCAGAGAAAGTACAGTTTTGTACCTACCATAAATGTAGATGTTAGAGTGTTCACCCTGCTGCAGTCATCACACTTGGGTTATCCTGCCGTCAGGCGGTCCCGCAGTCGGCCTGAATTCCAAAGTCTTGGTCCAGTGTCGGTTGCTGTCGCTTCTTCCCTGATGTCAGTGCACCAGGGGTATTATAAGAGGCATCCAACGCCATTTTCTTCAGTTTTTCTTGCCCCAGATGATATATATATATATATATATATATATATATATATATATATATATATATAGCGCTAGATAAAAATAAAACAATACCTTTAGGCACAAGCAAATACACCACAGAGGTAGTATAGGATAGAGTGGTATAGATAAGTTCAGCTAGTTCAGAGGGGATTGGAGGGAGGGTAACCTGGACTGCAGCAGGGTGAACACTCGAACATCTATATTTATGGGAGGTACAAAACTGTACTATGTTCATCGTGTTACCCTGCTGCAGTCGTCACACTTGGGTTGAATACCAAAGCTAAGGATGGGAGGTGGAGTTAAACAGGGTTAGAAGAAGCTAGTAGGACCTGCAAAACTGCAGTGGCAAAACCAGCTCTAGTCTTAGAATACAGAGGTAAGTGATAGTGTTTGGTGAAGGTGTGCACTGAACTCCAAGTTGCAGCTTCCAGAATATCCTTGGTTGGCACTCCCCTGAGAAAGGCTGCTGATGTAGCTGTAGCCCTGGTGGAGTGGGACCTAATGTTAGCAGGTACCGGTTTCCCATGATGCGTGTAGCAGAAACGTATGCATTGCCCTATCCATTTAGAAATGGTCTGTTTTGAGATAGCTTTTCCTTGTGATCCCGTAGCATAGGCTACAAAGAGCTGGTCAGTTTTTCTGAAAGCCTTAGTTTTATCCAAGTAGTAACGTAATTGCCTGTGAATGTCCAAAGAGTGCAGGAGTCTTTCTCCTTTGTTCTGGAGATTTGGGAAAAAGGTGGGCAAATGAATGGTTTGGTTTAGGGCCACACTGGATACCACCTTTGGCATAAAGGAAGGGTTAGTTCGTAGAGAGACTCTGTCTTGATGAAAAATGAGGAAAGGCTCCACTGCCATTAGTGCCTGTAGCTCTGAGACTCTTCTAGCCGAGGTTATTGCTAGTAGCAGGGCAATTTTCCATGAAAGAAATTTTAAATCAGCTGAAAAAGCTGGTTCAAAGGGCGGCAGTGTAAGCTTTTCCAGAACAAAGTTGAGATCCCAAGTAGGTGTTGGTGCTCTCCTTGGTGGTCTTATGTTCTTAGCCCCTCTGAAGTACCATCTTAGGAGTGGATGTGAGAATAAAGGAGGATCCGTGTTGTAACAAGCTGAAATTGCTGAGGCGTGGATCTTAATAGATGAAAAGGAAAGTCCTTTGTGCAACATCTTAGTTAAATACTGTAGAATCTGAGGAATGTTTGGATCAAGGGGATTTTGGCCTTTAGCCTGGTTCCAGGCACAAAATCTTTTCCTTTTGTCTGAATAGGTTTTCCTGGTGCTGGGCCTCCTGAATGACATCCGTAACAGCTTGGGATAGAGGTGTTGGCTGGTTGTTTAGGTAATTTGCCATGCAGCCAGGTTAAGTCTTGAGCTGACTGTGTACAATCCGATTGTCTCGCTGGGTGAGCAGGTGAGGAATTTGTGGTAAAATCCATGGTGGGCCATGGGCCATGTTCCTTAGAATTGGATACCAATGCTGGCGTGTCCAGTCTGGTGCAACAAGCATCATTTGTGGCCTCTATTCTGACTTTCAGCAGTACCTTTGCTAGAAGAGGCAGTGCAGGAAAGGCATACACTGTTAATGTTTTCCAACTGAATGAGAGGGTGTCCACTTTCCAAGCTTGTGGATGGAATGTCCTTGTGCAAAACTTTTGAAGTTGGTAGTTGTGGGGGCTTGCAAACAGATCTATGTCTGTGCGTCCCCATTTTTGAGCTATCATTGCAAATACTTGTGGATCTAGTTTCCACTCGTGTGGATCCATGACGTTTCTGCTTAGGTCGTCTGCCAATGTGTTTTTCTTTCCTGGCAGGAATTGTGCTTGTAATTGAACCTGGTAAGACAGTGCAGTGTTCCACAAGGTCATTGCTTGCCTGCATAGAGGGTAGGAATGTGTGCCCCCTTGCTTGTTTATGTACCACATTACTGTGGTATTGTCCGTCTTTATTATTAGTTGTCCTGGGTGTAAAATGTCCTTGAAAGCTGTTAGGGCATTCTGTACTGCTAGCATTTCTTTTTGATTGATATGCAGATGCCTCTGATCTGTAATCCATTTGCCCTGAATGCACTGTCCTGCCACATGTGCTCCCCAGGCATAGTCCGATGCATCTGTTGTCATAGTTTGCCTGGCTGTGGGTAAGGTGAAAGGCAGACCCTTGTTGAGGTGACATGCCTGTGCCCACCATAGAAACTCCTGTTGAAGGCAGGGAATGAGTGGTATCATTGTTTCCAAGCTGCGGCTGTGCTGAGTCCATACGCTTTTCAGATACCATTGTAATTTCCTCATATGCAGTTTTGCAAATGGTATTAGTAGTATGCAAGATGCCATGAATCCCAAGGCCTGCAGAATTTTTCTTGCAGGGAGTTGGGTCTCTGTTGCCATTATTTTGAAATATTGATTCAGCTGTTGTTGCTCGTCTGGCGTGAGATAAGCCATCTGGGCCATTGTATTCAAGCTGGCACCCAGGAATATTATGTTTTGTGAGGGCACTAGTTTTGATTTCTTTTCGTTTACTGTGTACCCTAGGCAATTTAGAAGGTGTTTGACAAATGCCAGATGCTTTAAAAGAATGTCCTTGCTTTCTGCTTGAATAAGGCAGTCGTCCAGGTATGGGTATATTTGAATTCCTCTTTGTCTGCAGTATGCAATTACTGGTGTCAGGCATTTTGTGAAGACCCTGGGCGCAGTAGATAAGCCAAAGGGCAGTGCAGAGAATTGATAATACGTTGAACCTGCAATGAAACGGAGGAATCTTCTGCAATTTTGTCTGATAGGGACATGCAGGTATGCCTCCTTGAGGTCCAACGTTACTAGCCAAGCATTCTTGCCCAGCATGGGAAGAAGCTGCTGTAGTGCTAGCATCTTGAATTTTGGTACTTGCAGATAGGTGTTCAGAACTGAAAGATCCAGAATGGGTCTCCATGCTTTGTCCTTTCTTGGGACTAGGAAGAGTCTTGAGTAAAATCCTTGTCCTTGCTCCTGTGTAGGTACCTGATGAATGGCTCCCATGTCCATGAGAGCTGTAATTTGTTTTTGTGCCTCTGCCCATTGATTTGGTGGCAGGTTTGGCATTGCTTTTATCCTTGGTAAGGTATGAAAGTGGAATCTGTATCCTTGAGAGACAATGTTTAGGACCCATTTTGTCTTTTGTGATGATGTTCCAGTTGTCTGCAAAAAATGCTAATTTTCCTCCCAAGGGAGCTGCCAGGACAGATTTGCTTGGTAGTTTGAGGATTGAGTCATTGTGTTTGTCTTCTGCTAGCTTGGGGCCTGTCTTCTCCTCCTTTCTGGGTAGCAGTACCCCATTGGCGAGGTTTGTAAGGGCCTTGTGACTGACCTCTGCCCCTTGGGCGTCTGTATTTGCCCCTCTGTGATCTGTCAGAAGTTGGAAAGGACCAGTTTTTTGTTGGCCAATTTCTGCTGAAACGAGGGGGTTGTACCTGCAAAAATTTCTTGACCGTCTGCATAGACTTTGCCTTATCCTCCATTTTCTTTAAAACCTCTTCTGCTTTGACGCCAAATAATACATCCTGCTGTAAAGGTGCATCCAATAATTTTGCTTTAACATGATCAGGAAGGGTTTGTTCTTTTAACCAAGCATGTCTACGTATGACAGAGCCAGTAACAGCTGCTCTACAGGAAGCTTCCAACGAATCAAATCCGCATTGTAAAGTATGCTTGCCCACCTGTTCAGCTGCATGCAACAGATCCTGCATTTCCTTGAATTCAGACTGTTCAGTATGTGTGCTCATTTTTTGTTTTAATTGAGACATTAGGAATTGCTGATATTTCAACACGTGAAACTGACAATTTAATGCTCTCATAGCCAGAGTTGCTGAGATGTATATTTTCTTTCCCCATCTATCTAGGGTTCTGGAATCCCTTTCAGAGGGCACAGGATTTTTAGCCATAGAAGCTTTAGCTCCCTTAGGACCCTGGGAAATTGTTTCTGGGTCAGCCACAGGGCTTTTATAAAGGAATTTGAGAGAGTCAGGTACTCTGTAGTATCTGTCTTGTTTGGCTGGAGCAGGAGGGAGTCTGGATTTAAACTAAACTAGACTCCAAGTAAATATCATCCACAATATCTAAAACTGGAGGGTAGCAAGAGGTCTGTGCTGGGGTAGTAAAAAGAACTCTCTGAGCCTTTTCTTCGAATCAGAGTAGTCCTGGCCTTCCCAGTGGAAATGTTCCCGCATGGTATGTAAAGTTTCCCCAAAGGAGTAGTCTTCAGGGGGAGATGCTGAGGGAATAAAGTCTTCAGCATCAGAGTCTTCATAAGGTGGAAAAGTGTAATCCTGGTCCTCAGAAGAATCTGAGGAAATTGAAACCTGGTCAGGGGAAGCATAATCCTCCTCTTGTTTTGGTCTTTTATCAGGAGGGGGATGGGAACCCCTGATTAGGGTAATCAAATCTTCAGCCATCTTAAGCATCTGTTTCTTAGGCATGGGGGCCTTGAACTGTAGACTGATGTACAGTCTTCTTAGGTTTTAAAAGGAGTTTTAAGCTTAGCATAAGATTCAATGGCGAGTGTAGTCGGTCTGAAGACACCTTTTGTAACCGGTGTTTCCACTGTACCGGGGTCTACTTCTGCTCCGGTGTCGGAAGATGGCTGCGTCGGCCTAGTAGGCTCTGCTTGGGAATCCGCAGCTGTCTGGGGTTCCAGTTCTGCGGTCGTCAAGGGCTGCGTAGGCACCCCACTGAAAACTGGAGAACCGGTGACAGGCCAAGCAGAGGCCTCGGAGTCTGGCTTGTTCCTAGGCTGCCTGCCCTTAACCTTGGGTTTATGTATGCCAGTCGTCGGCTGCTCTGACGGCATGACATAATTAAATTTCCTACCAAAGTAATGCTGTGCAAAGTCAAAACGGCGTTCGATAGTTCGTTTATTAAACCTAGCACAAAACCGACAACCTGTGACGTCGTGGTCTGGGCCTCGGCAAGGAATACAATAGGAATGGAAGTCCTCATGAGGTATTTGCTTCCCACAAGAAATGCAATTGTTAACTTTTTCTGACATCGGACTGAGGCAAGAAAATGTTCCCCAATGGGGTACTTCGCTTTACTGAAGACTTCGGACTGAAATCAGAATCGAAAATCTCAGGTGTTGGCTGACCGGCACTTGCGAACTGCTTCTGCTTCGGGCACCGCGCGGCAAGAAAGACTGAAGAAAATGGTGTTGGATACCTCTTGTATACCCCTGGCGCACTGACGTCAGGGAAGAAGCGACAGCAACCGACGCCGGACCAAGACTTTGGAATTCAGGCCGACTGCGGGACCGCCTGATGGCAGGATAACCCAAGTGTGATGGCTGCAGCAGGGTAACACGATGAACATCTGATAATGCATACAGCCTGCTCTGAAACGTAGGTATTTCCTGCAAGATTCCCTTATGGGGATGTGCAGATAAACTTATTTTTAAGCCTAGTGTGGCTAGCCAGGAGTCCTTGGCTAGCACTGGCAGCAGCTGTTGGAGAGTAAGCATCTTGAAACTTGGAACCACCAGGAAGGTGTTGAGAACTTACAGATCCAGGATAGGACGCCAAGAGTTTTCTTTCCTGGGTACCCGAAAAGTACAGTTTTGTACCTACCATAAATGTAGATGTTAAAGTGCCAATACAGCTACAGTCATAACAGATGGGTTCTCCTGCCATCAGGCGGGTCCTCGGTCGGCCGAATTCCAAAGTCTAGGTCCGGTGTCGGTTGTCGTCGCTTCTTCCCTGACGTCAGTGCGACAGGGGTATAAAAGAACCAGCCGACGCCATTTTCTTCAGTTTTTCTTGCCCCAGATGTCAGGTGCCCCCAGAAGGAAAGCAATACATAAAATTATGTAATAATGCAATGCAATATAATCAAAGACCAGTAGTTGCAAGCAAATACACCATAAAAGAACACCCCTAGAGGGGAAGGAGGGAGGGAAACCTGGACTGCAGCTGTATTGGCACTCGAACATCTACATTTATGGTAGGTACAAAACTGTACTATGTTCATCGTGCACACAGCTGCAGTCATAATAGATGGGTAGAATCCCAAAGCTAAGAAAGGGGTGGTAGGCACTAGGTGGAGCTAGGAGGAGCCAAAATGCCCTGCAAGACTGCAGTGGCAAAGCCTGCTCTAGATTTGGAGTATAATGGTAGGTTGTAGTGCTTGGAGAAGGTATGCACAGAACTCCCAAGTGGCTGCTTCTAAAATATCCTTGGTAGGAACTCCTCTGAGGAAGGCTGCAGAGGTGGCTGTGGCCCTGGTAGAATGAGTTCCAATGCCTGTAGGTACAGTTTTGCCATGAAAGGAATAGCAAAAGCGTATGCAGTGGGCTATCCATTTTGAGATTGTCTGTTTGAATATTGACTTTCCTTGAGCTCCTACCGCATAGGCCACAAAAAGCTGTTCTACTTTTCTGAAAGGTTTTGTTCTGTCCAGATAATAACGCAGTTGTCTGTGGATGTCCAAGGAATGCAGTAATCTCTCCCCTTTGTTTTGAGGATTAGGATAAAAGATAGGTAAATGTATGGCCTGATTTAAAGCTACCCTGGATACCACTTTAGGCATAAAGGACGGGTTGGTACGTAATGAAACTCTTTCCTGATGGAAGATGATAAAAGGCTGGACAGCCATAAGAGCCTGTAGTTCTGAAACTCTCCGAGCTGAAGTGATAGCCAGAAGGAAAGCTGTTTTCCAGGACAAATATTGTAAATCTGATGAGGCAGCTGGCTCAAAAGGAGGCAAAGTCAGTTTTTCCAGAAAAAAATTAAGATCCCAAGCAGGTATTGGTTGTTTTCTTGGAGGTCTTAAATTCTTAGCCCCTCTGAGGAGCTGTCTTAATAGAGGGTGAGAGAATAAAGGTAGATCAGTGTTGTATTCTGCAGAAATGGCTGAGGCATGGATTTTGATGGAGGAGAACGAAAGTCCACTGCTTAGCAGTTCAGCCAAATATTGTAGTATTTGAGGTAAATTCAGTTTTCCAGGGCACTGGCCCTTTTTCTCATTCCAAACACAAAAACGTTTCCATTTTGCAGAGTAAGCTTTTCTAGTTGATGGCCTTCTGGCCTCCAAAATGACATCCTGCACCTCCTTGGAGAGCAGGGCCTGCTGCGATGCTAAGGAATCTTCCATGCGGCTAGATTGAGTGTTTTCAGCTGACTGTGAAGAGTTTTGAAGCTGTGCTGAGTCAGAAGAGGCATTAGAGGCAGGGTCCATGGTGGGGAATGCGTCAGGCTCCATCAGGAGTGGGTACCAGTGTTGCCTTGGCCAGTCCGGAGCAATGAGGATCATCTTTGGTCTGTCTGCTCTGGTCTTCAAATAGGACTTTGGGCAGCAGAGGAAGAGGTGGGAAGGCATAAACTGTCATTGATGTCCAACTGAAAAAGAGAGCGTCCACTCTCCAGGCCTTTGGATGGAAGAGCCTTGAGCAGAATTTTGTCAATTGATGATTTTTGAGAGAGGCAAAGAGATCTATGTCTGGCCTTCCCCATTCTTGGATTATTTCTGTAAAAACTTTTGGATGCAACTTCCATTCGTGTGGATCTGTCATATTCCTGCTTAGGTTGTCTGCCAGCGTGTTTTCCTTGCCTGGCAAGTACTGTGCTTGTAGTTCCATTTGTAAGTCCATGGCCATGTTCCAAAGTGACATGGCCAGTCTGCATAGGGGATAAGAATGTGTTCCTCCCTGCTTGTTTATGTACCACATAACTGTGGTGTTGTCTGTTCTTATCAATAGCTGACCTGGTTGTAGAAGGTCCTTGAAAGCTATAATAGCATTTATCACTGCTAGCATTTCTTTTGATTGATGTGAAGGTGCTTTTCTTTTGGGTCCATTTGCCCTGAATGCACCGGTCTGTCATGTGCGCCCCCCAGGCGTAGTCCGAGGCGTCTGTTGTGATGACTTGATTTGCTTGAGGCTTGCTGAATGGAAGACCTGTGTTTGTTTGGCATGCTTGAGCCCACCACAGAAATTCCTTTTGCAGACATGGAATTAATGGTATTATTGTTTCCAAACTGTGGCTGTGTTGAGACCATATGTTTTTTAGGTACCATTGTAGTTTTCTCATACGCAGCTTTGCACATGGGATTAGTAAGATGCAAGATGCCATGAATACCAGAGACTGAAGGATTTTCCTTGCAGTCAGCCTGGTGCAATTTACCAGTGTTCTGAAATATTGAAATAGTTGCCCCTGCTTCTCTGGCGTGAGGTAGGCCATCTGGGTGTTTGTGTCCAAATTGGCACCCAGGAAAATTATCTTCCGAGAGGGTATTAGTCTTGATTTCTCTTTGTTGACTGTGTATCCTAGAGAGTTTAATAATATTATTACATAAGCCAGATGTTTCAGAAAATGTGCTTGCTGTCCGCTTGGATCAGGCAGTCGTCCAAATAAGGGTATATTTGTATCCCTTGAAGTCTGCAGTAGGCAATTACTGATGCCAGGGTATTTCGTGAATACTCTGGGCACAGTAGATAAACCAAAGGGCAATGCAGAGAATTGATAATGGGTTGAACCTGCAAGAAATCTGAGGTATCTTCTGCAATTTTGTCTGATTGGGACATGCAGGTATGCCTCCTTGAGGTCCAATGTTACCAGCCAAGACTCCTTGCCAAGCATGGGAAGAAGTTGCTGTAGAGTGAGCATCTTGAATTTTGGTACGAGTAGGAATGTGTTTAGGATGGAAAGATCCAAAATCGGTCTCCAATCTTTTCCCTTCCTTGGCACCAGAAATAGCCTGGAATAAAAACCTTGACCTTGTTCGTGTGTAGGTACCTCTTGAATAGCTTTCATGTTTATAAGACCTGAAATTTGCTTTTGTGCCTCTGCCCTTTGATTGTGTGGCAGGTTTGGCATGCCTTTCATTTTTGGAAGTGTAAGAAAATGGAATTTGTAGCCTCTGTTTATAATGTCCAGGATCCATTTGTCCTTTGTGACAATATGCCAATTTTTGAGAATAGTGCCAGCTTTCCTCCTAAGGGGCTGCCATTTGAGACCTGGTTGGCATGCAAAGGGGAAAGTCATTGGTTTTGCTTTCTGAAAGATTGCGAGTTGTCCTCACCACCTCTTTGTGTAGGAGCTTGCCATTGTCTGCCTCTGTACGAGCCTTGTGTTTGTCCTCTGCCCCTCGGGCGCCTGTATCTGCCTCTTTGGGGTCTGTCTGTGGCAGGAAAGGACCAGTTTTTGGAAGGCCAATTTCTACTAAAACGTGGGGGTTGGACCTGCGGAAATTCTTTCACAGTTTGCATTGATTTAGCCTTTTCCTCCATTTTCCGTAATACTTCCTCAGCATTTGCCCCAAATAGTACATCCTTTTGAAGAGGGGCGTCTAGTAATTTAGCTTTGACATGATCAGGCAAGGCTTGTTCCTTGAGCCAGACATGCCTACGTATGACTGAGCCTGTAACAGCAGCTCTACATGAGGCCTCTAGAGCATCAAAACCACATTGTAAGGTATGTTTACCCACTTGCTCTGCACTATGCATCAAATCCTGCAACTCCATGTCTGGTTGTTCAGGTTGTGACATTTTACTTTTCAATTGAGATAACAGAAACTGTTGGTATTTTAGCATATGAAACTGACAGTTTAAGGCCCTCATGGATAAGGTAGCCGAGGTATATACCTTTTTTCCCCACCTTTCTAAGGATCTGGAATCTCTCTCTGAAGGCAATGGGTTTTTGGTAATGGAGGCCTTAACTCCCTTGGGCCTCTGAGAGATGGTTTCTAGGTCAGCAGCATGGCTTTTGTATAGAAATTGGTGCGAGTCAGGAACCCTGTAGTACCGGTCAGGCTTAACTGGAGCTGGAGGAAGAGAATCCGGGTTAAGGCAGGCCTCCGAGTAAACATCATCTAGGATGTCCAAGACAGGAGGTATAGCCAGAGGCCTGTGCTGGGGTAACAAAAGAAATTCCCTGAGCCTTTTCTTGGAATCTGAATAATCCTGGCCTTCCCAGTGGAAGTGTTCCCTTAAGGTATGCAGAGTTTCACCAAATGAGTAATCCTCAGGGGGGGATACAGAAGGAATAGATTCCTCTGCATCAGAGTCTTCAAAAGGGGAGTAAGACTGTTTCTGATAACCAGAGTGCTCTGAAATAATGGAGCCCTGATCAGAGGAGGGGGAATCTTCCTCCACTCTGGGTCTTTTGTCCGGAGGTGGCTGAGAACCTCTGATTAGAGTAATTAAATCCTCAGCCATTTTAAGCATCTGTTTCTTAGGCATGGGGCCTGGAGATGGGCCCTGTGTAGCTGGTCTCTTAGGGTGCATGGTAGCTTTAGACTTGGTGAAAGCCTTGATGGAGAAAGAAGAGGAAGGTCTGAAGACACCTTGAGTGGAGGTGGACCTGTCCACATTCTGTGTTTCAACGCCAAGCGTGGCTTCGGTATCTGTAGTCAGGGTGTGGGCCGAGGAGCCTGCGACCTCGGGTACAGGAGACACCGCCAAATATGTGTCGTCGGTAATCAGGGGCTGCGTAGGCGCCTCGCTGAGAACCGGACCACGTGTAGTCAGCTTAGGTGTGGTGTCGGTAGAGGCCGCGGACCTCGAGTGTCGGTCCTTGTCTTTGCGTTTTTTAGACAAAACCGGAGTCGGAGTATCCGACGACATAGTATAATTAAATGCTTTTCCAAAATAATGCTGGGCGAACTCCGCCCGACGCTTAATAGTGCGTTTGTTGAATGTAGCACTTTTTCGTAATCTCAGGAGCTGGCCGACCGGCACTTGCGAACTGCTTCTGCTTCGGGCACCGCGTGGCAAGAAAGACTGAAGAAAATGGCGTTGGCTGGTTCTTTTATACCCCTGTCGCACTGACGTCAGGGAAGAAGCGACGACAACCGACGCCGGACCTAGACTTTGGAATTCGGCCGACCGAGGACCCGCCTGACGGCAGGAGAACCCATCTTTTATGACTGCAGCTGTATGCACGATGAACATCAGTCTAGAGTAAAAATCTTGTCCCCTATGCTTTGCTGGGACAGGGGGAGTAGCCTTGACACTGAGAAGAAACAGTACTTGCTTTTGGGCCTCTGCCCACTGGTTTGGAGGGAGGTCTAGCCATCCGCTTGGGGTTGGCAGTCAGTGGAAGTAGAATCTGTATTCCTGGGATACAATGTTAAAGACCCATCTGTCCTGGGTGATGTGCTCACAGTTTTTTGCATGTAGGGCAAGTTTTCCTCCTAAGGATGCAAGTACTTGGGCAAGGCAAGGAAGAATTAAGGATAGGTCATGGTGAGATTTTACCATAGGATGCTGGCTTTCTACTCCCTGTGTTAGAAGTGGGACCACTCCATTGCTTAGATCTGTGCATACCCTGAGACTGTAATCATGGTGGCATGCTGCCCCTGGGTTAGGACTGAAGATCTGGGAGGGACTGGAAAGGACCAGTTTTTAGAAGGCCAATGCCCACTGAATCTAGGTGGCTGAACCTGTAGGAAAAACTGTTTGCATAGATTTAGCTTTTTCCTCAATCTTTTTGAGGACGACTTCTACTTTATTGCCAAACAAGTGTTCTTGATTTAGTGCTGCACCTAGTAATTTTGCTTTGACATAGTCTGGCATGATATGCTCCTTAAGCCAAGCATGCTCTCTAAGAACAGACCCTGTGACAGCAGCCCTGCAAGATGCTTCAAAGGCATCAAAACCACATTTTGTTTGCCAACGTGGTTAGCAGAATGCATTAACATGTGTAAATCTTTATGCTCTGCACAATCAGGAATCAACATCATTTTCTGTTTAACTCCATAATATGTTGCAGATACTTTAACATATGAAACTGGCAATGCCCTGATGGGAAAAGTAGCAGAGGTGTATATCTTTACCCCATATGTCTAAAGCCCTAGAGTCCCTGTCCGAAGGGGTAGGGCTTTTGGTTACTGTAGCCTTAATGCCTTTAGGTCCCTGGGAAATGGTCTCTAGATCCGCAGTAGGATTCTTAAAGTGAAACTTGTGGGAGTCGGGTACTCTGTAGTACACGTCAGGTTTCCTGGCCGCTGGAGGCAAGGTATCAAGGGTAAGGATGGATTCCAAGAAGACATCTACAATCTCCAGAGCAGGTGGTATAGCTAGAGGCCTGGGCTGAAGCAAGTCCAAAAATTCTCAGAGTCTCTTTTTTGGACTGTGGGTAGTCCTGGCATTACCAGCAGAAATGCTCCGTTAAGGTATGCAAGGTTTCACCAAAAGAAAAGCCCTCTGGAGGGGAGGCAGATGGGGATGGAATCCTCTGCATCTGAATTCTCATAGGTAGATAAGGGAATGTCCTGGTAATCAGAGGGAGAGTCATCATGCTCACGGTCTGTAGAATCAGAAGGAAAATCAATCCTATGTCTTAAAGAGGGGGAATGCTGGCTTCCCCTAATTAAAGTTATAAGGTCTTCAGCCTTTTTAAGCATTTGTTTCCGTGGCATGGGAGCTTGAGGATACACTTTGGTCGTCCATTTTCTAGGCAAAGTGCAACCTCTGGGCCTGAGAAATTCGGTAGTTTTAGTCAAAAACGAAGATGTCAGTTTAATACGAACATCAGAAGGTTGGAATACACACTCAGAAGCCGGTACCTGCACAGCAGCTCCGGATCCATCCAAGGTAGAGACATCCGCAGGTTCCACAGTTGAAGAAACTTGTGGTATACTGGACTCCGAAAGCATCTCAGCAGAGGTCTGTGAATTTGTAGAAGCTGGTATCAGGGGCTGCGAAGGCACCTCACTGAGTACCGGCCTATGCAGTCAGTCTCTGTCTTTATCCTTACATTTTTTCGGAAGATCAGTAGTCGGCTGGCTTATCGAAGCCATTTCGGAATATGGAGAACGACAGTGAAAGAATTTAGCGACAAAAATAGCCAGACGAATACTCTGGGCGTTGAACAAGGCATAAAACCGACAGAGAAGAACATAGTGGTCTGGGCCTAAACAGATGACGCAGTAAGAATGAAAATCTCCGAGAGGTATTTGCTTTCCACAGGCAAGACAATTAACTTTTGCTGACATCGGTTAGAGCAAGAAAAAAGGATCCCCACAGAGGTACTTATCTTTTAGAAGACTTCAGGTCTGAAACTCAAAAAAAACTAAAATTTCAGGAGGCGGCCGACCGGCACTTGCGAACTGCTTCTGCTTCGGACACTTCACGGTAAGAAAGACTGATGTAATGACATCAGCTGCATGTTTTATACCCATGACATCATGGAAGAAGTGACAGCATCTGAAGCAGAAATCCCAAGACTCTTATTCAGGCCGACTGAGGGCTACCTGCAGGCAGATAACCCAAATGTGATAACTGCAACAGTGAAGCATGAAGAACATTCAGGACTGCAACAGTGAATACACTCGAACATCTACATTTATGGTAAGTGTGCAAAACTGTACTATGTTCTTCATGTTTCACTGTTGCAGTCATCACATTTGGGTGGATTCCCAAAGCTGAAGAAAAGGGTGGAGGCAGTCAAGAAGACTGGGGGCTGGCTAATATGCCCTGCAAGACTGCGGTGGCAAAGCCTGCCCTGGATTTGGAGAAGATAGGCAGGTGGCAAAGCTGACTAACAATTGATCAGTTTTTGTAAAAGATCTGGTCCTGTCCAGATGCACATTACATTTAGTGTGTGCAGAATCCTCTCACTTGTTTTGTGGGTTAGGGAAAAAAGTGGGCAAATGAATGGATTGGTTGAGAGCCACACTGGACACCACTTCAGGCATGAAGGATGGGTTAGTCCTGAGGGAGACCCTGTCAGCATGGAAAATGATGAAGGGCTCTACAGCCATAAGTGCTTGCAACTCTGATACTCTTCTACCTGAAGTGATGGCCAGAAACAAGGCTGTCTTCCAAGAGAGAAATTTTAACTCTGCTGAAGCTGCAAGCTCAAAGGGGGACAGGGTTAGCTTTTCCAGCACAAAGTTAAGGTCCCAAGTTGGGGGTAGGAGCTCTTCTGGGTGGCCTTAAGTTGTTATCCCCTCTTAGGAACTGTTTGATGGGTGGCTCTGTGCTGAAATTAACTAAAATATCTACACACAATAAGGGCCCGACGACATAAAGTTCTGGCGTTAAACAAAGCACAAAAGCGGCAGCGGGGGACATCGTGGTCTGGACCTAAACACATGACGCTGTAAGAATGGAAGTCTCGGTGTGGTATTTGCTTTCCACAAGTGAAACAATTGTTAACTTT